>NC_046157.1:150839992-151094992 GCF_011064425.1 Rattus rattus
AATGTCTGTAATAAAGGTTAGATTGAGAGCAAGAAAATAACACGTTGAGATAATTAGACAAGAAGAAAAAAAGTCATCCACAGTCCTGGAGATAAGTCTTGCTTCATTCCAATTCACACATAAAAGGCAACAGCCACGCCATCCCAGTGACCCAAGTTCAATCCCCAGAACCTCCACAGATAACTGGATGTGGCTGCCCCTGTAATCCAGCCATTCCTAACAGCAACATGAGAGGCAAGAATTGCCCGGAAGCTTGCGGGTCAGCCAATCAGATCTGAACAGCTGTGCAGGTCAACCAACCGGATCTGAGCAGCTGTGCAGGTCAACCAATCAGATCTGAGCAGCTGTGCAGGTCAACCAACCCGATCTGATCAGCTGCGGAAACAAGAGAAACCTACCTCAAACAAAATGTAAGGAGAGAACTGACTCTTAAAATCTCCTCAGACGTACATACATGCACTGAGAGGTACACACACACACACACACACACACACACACACACACACACACACACACACTCATTAAACAAAGAAATAATAAACAAATTAAACAAGTAAATGAAACAGACTGGTTATCCACCTGATTCTATTGACATTCAATTCCCTTTGGAGTTAAGCTGGGATGTGAAGGACAGGCTGGTTAAACTTAGAAAATAATTATTATTTTTTTCCATTAATTTATTTCCCTTACATCCTCTCTGCCATGCTCCTTCTCCTTCTCCCCTGAGAAGTAGGAAGGCCTCCCTACCCTGGGTATCACCCTACCTTGATAAACCAAATCACTGCAGGACTAGGAACACACATCCTCTCCCCCTGAGGCCAGAGAAAGTGGCCCAGTTAGGAGACAGAGATCTGTAGGAAGGCAGGCAACAGATTTAGGGACAGCCTTGCTCCACTGTTAGGGGACTTACATGAAGGCTGAGTTGCACACGTGCTACCTATGTGTGGGAGCCCAGGTCAGCCCATGTTTGCTCTTTGGTTGGTGGTTCAGTCTTTGGGAGCCAGAAGATAATTGTTAGCCCAAGTTACGGGATAGAAGCAGAGTTAAAATGTACCTCTTTTATATTTTCGGATAGTCTTGATTTAAATAGTCCTTCAGGGCATTTAAGATGTTCCTTTGGTGGGGTGGGGGTACTTTCATGACAATCCTAGGAAAAGTATAAAACAAACAATACTAACAAGAAACGCCCCCGAGACCTCAAAAGAAGAATCAGAATACAAATGGATTTAAAAGCTTGGAAATAATTTTATGTCACATTGAGGAGCTGTTTACCCTCATTTCCATAATGGTCTTGTTTTTAGTTCCCAGTTATTTTAAGCAACTTTCTCAAGCAGTTAGCTGCGTTGCTTAAAGCTATTATTTCAGGCTAGCACATATATAATCCACGCATGTTCTGCAGACCATAATATCCAGATATAATGTCGCATAGCACTATTCCCCAAGCCTAACAGTCGCCATCGTCACTGGAACATCTGTCACTCCTTGTGAGGGACACCGATATTGAGCTTGTTAACTGTTGATGTTCCCTTGCAGGAAGAATGGGGCCACCGCAGAGATGCCAACATCTTCCTGTACCACTCAGCCACTGGCCCAATTACACTGGCCTACAGCGGTCTCAGGAGGGACTAAAGCACCTTAGCTGAAAAAGGTTAAATAACATGGGAATCTCAATGTTTTGCAGCCATTGGGAAAGCCATCACCTATGCCGGACGAAACTTTCCACTGCAACTATTTTGAAATCGCCTGCTCTCCTCCACTCAGCCCCTGACCCATGGCCTGTGAAGAAGCAAACTAAAGCTCTTGGCTCTCCAGGAGGAACTTTGTCAGAATCGTACTCTGTTTTTGTGTTGGGACCTTTAAAGGAGAGGCAGACATTTGTATGACTCCTCAGGGAAGGAACCCCTTACATGTTATTTTTGCAAATACGACAAAATAAAATACTGATTTTATTTTAGACAAAGACCATGGAATTAATTTAAGATGGAGGAATATATAACCAGGTAGAAAGATTACAAATGTTCCTTGTATATTATGAGATAGCCAAGTTCAGAAAAAAAAAAAAGACAAGGAACAAATTGACAATTTGTAGGTCATGATGAAACATAATGTTAACAGCACACATAGAAAATGGCGGTGGCGGGGTGGGGGACAGAGATAATTTAGGTAATAGAGGTATTTAAAGACATCCAGGAAAGCTGAACTGTACCTACATGCTTTTGGTAGCTGAATGGTTATAGTACAGACTCATCAATCAGCAGCAGACGTTTTCAGGATTATTCATTGTATCATAGTTGCAATGGCCAAATGATCGAACCAGCGTTGATGTCTTCAAAGAATACTAACGGAATACTTTGTGTTAGAGCCTCAGAAGGGAACACTGTACCTGAGGAACGGGGTGAAAGGTCATTGATGGCAGGCTGGTGAGGTGGGTCAATGGGTCAGGGCACTTCCCCCTAAGCCTAACAGCCCCTAATTTGATTCCCAGAACCTACATGATAGAGTGAGAGTACTGACTTTCTTCAGCTGTCCTCTGCGCGCGCGCGCACACACACACACACACACACACACACACACACACTTAAGAAGAAAGTTTGATAAGAAAGACAGATGCCAGAAGTATTTGAAAGACAGAGGTAAGCTGATCTCTGTGAGTTTGAGGATAGCCTGGTCTAGGTAGTAAGTTCCAAGATGTGTGTGTGTGTGTGTGTGTGTGTGTGTGTGTGTGTATAAAAGGGAAGAATATATATGAATATATAGTTGCTTATCCATGTTGCAAACTCTGAATAACTAGACATTAATATGGATAATTATTCAGATCGGTAAAAGAAGGGTACAGGTCAGCCTTCTTGGCAGTTTTAAAGAAACATATTTTAACTAACAGTTACAGGTCACTTTTATAATTTTCAATAATAATTCGTAAATAGAAATCTGGGGAGTTCTGAGTGAACACTAATTCAAACCTCTTAGTTCCGATGCTCTTGGACCCTGGGACTTTGCTACATTTAGCTTTCAAGTTTTCATTTATTGAAAAGTGATTTTAATTGGGCTCTTTCATTAGAGAGCCTAAGGCTTTCTCAAAACCTCACCTGCAGCCTCTCGTTCGTGTATCACGAAATAGGCTACACAAGTTGCTTGTTCTTCATAGATCAACACAGGCCGGTGTAGACAACCAGACGCATGCTTTGGGGAAGGCTGCGCTTAGCACAGCATTCTGAATTTCAGCCTTTACCGGTGCAGAGTTGGAAGGGACTGGGTGCTTTTCCCAAGTCTCACCTCCACTTCCTGTCTCCTGTGCCCCACATTTGCTCTTAGGCTCTCCAACTCTGCTAAATGTTTCTGTCACAATGGCCACCCCTCGTCTTAATTTGTCCCCGCAGTGTACCTTTTGACGTTACTGTCCACTTTTCTTTGCTAGTTGCTTGCACTTCTGAAGTCTGAGACAGCTTGCTTCATCAACATTTCTGGGCCCTGTGTGTAAGTAAACCCCATGGGTGCAGAGAACATGTCCAGTGTGTTTTCTTTGCTGTCTTCAATAGTTTAAGCATGATACAGGTCAATGGATACATGCTGAGTCAGTGAAAGGCTGATCTAGCTGTGTCAGGGAGATGGTTCAATGGGCAAAGGCACCTGCTATACATGTGAGGACCTGAGTTCCAATGTCCGGAGTGTGAAAGCCAGATGCCTAGAGCTCCTATGGGAAGACAGGAGGCAGAAACAAGAAAACTTTGGAGTTTCCATGTACACAGCAGAAAACAAGACAACCTGTCTCAAATAATGTGGAAGGTAAGGATGGACCACCAAGGTTATCCTCAGACTACACGTATACCTGCATTCACACTTACGAACGTGAGAGCATGTATACACTGTATTGTACATAAGTTTATTTTGCTGAGTCATATTTTTTCTATGGTCTTATGTTTTTCAAGGTTTTAGTCAGTTGTTGTGTGTCGTTTGTTTCTTCTGATTTGTTGATTTTAAGACTGATCTCATTACATAGTCCTGGCTGGTTTCAAACTCACAGAGATTCCTCCTGCTTTTTCTTCCCGAGCATTAAGATTAAAGGCATTTACTGACATACTGGGATTTCTTGCTTTGACTTTGAAGCAGAGTAATGTAGCCCAGGCAGCCTTCAAACTTGCTATACACCCGAAGATAACCTTGAACTCTTGATCTTCCCACCTCTGCCTCTCAGTAGCTGAGGATGTGGTAGAGAGCATCCATGCTTTTCTTAGCTGTCCTAACAAAAAGTTCGTTGGAAGATGAATCCTATTTGACAAGGATCATGTATCCACTGGATTATTTAAATTTATTCCATCACAGCAGTAAATATCATAATCAAGGTCAATTTTCCAATAAACAGAAGTTTCCACAATTGGAATGCTAAGTGCTTAGACAAAAGAATGTCCCCAGTCTGAATCAATCAGATGATGAGATGCAAACTACCCAATGTCATGGTCCCAGACAAGATCCAGTGACTCTATTAAGCTTAAAGGAAGAGACAGATACTCTATAGACACCTGAAAGTATTGAGGGACAGTCTCCACTCTCTCATGTTGGCCAACTTAATGTGGCTCTTAACTACTTGAGCAAAATAAAGAGTTAGAATTATGTGACTTCTTAAAGAATCACCACTCCCTCTTAAATCTCCTGGTTTCCCTTCATTTTCTAGCTTCATGGGGTCCAGTCTCATGAGACTGCTTGCCTTGTATATGAATCTCCTACATGAAGCTATTTGCACTCATTTAATTAATTGACCCAGTAAAAAAAGGAGGGGGGACAACTCACATTTTTTTTTCTATTAGATAATTGCATACTGGCACAATGACCCTATAGAGTCCATCATTCACACTATTTATTACGGAGTGGAAACTTGAAATGAATGATGATATATACACCCTGAGCACCACTTATCTTTACATCACTGGATCTCTTGAAAGACATAAAGAACTGCCACCAAGAAAAACAAAGTCATTTCACATGGCTGCTGCTCTACCCTGACCCTTAGCTCCTTCCATAAAGGAACCATTTATGGTGGTGAGTCCAGGAACGCATGGGAGTTTTATGCCCAGGGGAGCCACATAAGGCTTTCATATTTGCATTTAGCAGGATTGAAGGGCATATTAACATCAGTAACTCTCAGCCCCTGTGTCTTTGCAGCATCTCAGTAAAAGGGTATGAAAGACTTTCTCAGAATGCAAGTAAAAACTGATCAGAAGAGCATCAAAGGGAAACCCCACCGCCAACATGTCTTTATTGTGTTTTAAGCCCTTTTCTTGGCGTGTTAACCATTAACTAAATGAATGCATTTCAAATATTAGACATTTCCATTCACACCAAAGAGTCCTTTCTCACATAAAACTTAAATTGAAATCATCTTAGGCTTAACAGAAACAGACATGTATTTAAAACGAGAAGAGGAGGGAGCAGAAAGCCTATAAAAATGGATTTTATTTTTATAGGAAGTAGAAGCAGAGGAAAGTTATTTTTAAAGAAATTACCTAATTGATGGGATTCTGGGTGATTCTACTCACTTCTTACACTTATCTGAATTGTTCAATTTTCTTCCAATAAATATTTTACTTTCATAATAAAAAATGTCTAATAGTGGGCCAATCATGATAGTTTTATTTAATGAACACAAAGTTGGAGCAGTTGGGTTTTACTGTATGAGTCAGATCTCTCCTCATCTGGTTAGTGTACGGGAGCCTAATAAAACCTCTTCCTAAAATACTAATATTGGTCAGTTAGGGTGCTTCCCTGAGCCTCAGTTTCCTCACACATAAACCAAGGGAAAACTGACAAAAC
Organism: Rattus rattus; assembly: GCF_011064425.1. Lineage (NCBI taxonomy): Eukaryota > Metazoa > Chordata > Mammalia > Rodentia > Muridae > Rattus > Rattus rattus. The sequence goes on from NC_046157.1 coordinate 150,845,798, forward strand.
TGATCTGATAGATGTGTGAAGATTAAAAGTATCTAGGCCAAGCATTATGCCTCATGTTTGTAGTCTCAGAGCTTGTGAGGACTGAGGCAGGTGAATCATTAGTTCAAGGCAACCTGGGCTACAGCCTGAGTTCAAGGACAGCCTGGGCTATATAGCAAGAGTTTTTGTCTCAAAATTAAAAAAAAAAAAATCCACACACACGCATAAAAACAAAAAACAAAACAAAAAAGAAAGAAAAAGAGTAACAACCAACAACGTCAAAAACAAAAACCCAAAACAAAACAAAACGACCCCCAAACAAACAAAAAACATTAGTACAAAAGGAGGGCCACTGAGTTGGCTCAGTCAGTGAAGTACTTGCCACGCAATCCTGACAATCCTAGGTTGATCCCCGACACTCATGTGAGGGGAAAAGGAGAGAGCTAACTTGACAAATAGGTTCTCTGACCTCCATACTTAAACTGTAGCAGGTGCACTATTCGTCTTCCATTACACACAGACGTATACATAGACACACAGACACACATAGACACACAGTCACACACAGATACACAGACACATACAAACACACACACCCTAATAAAATAAACTCTTAAAAATATCTAAAAGTCCTGGAATATAGCAAATATTTACTATAGCTCATATATTAATGATAAATCCACAGCGAGGCTAACATAGGCATTTACTTATCCAGCTGGCTTAGAAAGCTGATCTCCCTCCTCCTCCTCCTCCTCCTCCTCCTCCTCCTCCTCCTCCTCCTCCTCCTCCTCCTCCTCCTCCTCCTCCTCCCTAAGACTGCTTCTCCAGGGGAGCATGCGTGGAGTGCCATCACCCTTTCTCCTAGTGGACTAGAAAGTTTCTTATCTTTAGAGAACTCAATGATTTTGAGGTTGTAGTATAAACACCTACAAGATTTGAGGGGCACCAAAACAAGTAGCCAATCAACATCCACCCTGGAGGTATGAATGGCTAGGAAGTTGACTCTGTGCTCAGCCAGGGACCCGTGGCCCCTGCAGGTCAGAGGGACAGAAGAATAAAGCATATGTGAAAGGATGAGTGAGGAGAGCTGGAATCTCGCATTTAGCCCTAGTGGTATAGATGCCCTCCACTGTCTCTAAGAAGCTGCACGAACCTGTCCCGGGCACTGAGTGAGCAGATCCCGCTAGTCAAAGCAACTGTTGTGTTCAGCCACTGAACTCTATTAGTGTGTGAGCCAGCTTTCCACTACTGTGTCAGAATACCTGAAGGAAATCAATTTAATGGAGGGAAGGGTTATTTGTGCTCAAGGTTTCTAAAGTTACCATCTTTCGTCAGTTGGCCCATTGTTTCTACCCACAAGGAGCTACTTGCTCTAATTATGTCTTACCTCCTAAAATTCCCAACCCCTTCCAATATCCCATTAAGTCATGAACCCTTCTGTGAACGTAAAACTCCTGTGCTCCCATCCTTCAACGACAGGGGCTTTGGACACAGCTATACTGGGGATAAGGTTTGGAGTACATGAGCTCTGGAAATACATTTGGGAATTGGAAGCAGTCAGCAAAATCAGTCAACAGGCCAGCCTTACATGCAAAGTGTTCAATGGCATCTATGCCTGAACTGAATTCAGACCATCAGTTGCTGTTTTGCTCTCATTTTGTATGCTCCTTTTTCAATCATGTATACTTTTCTTCCCCCTCCAATAAGCTAGAACCAGAGAATGGAGCTCTGGGCTACATGATTTCAGTTTAGCTAAACTGACATCCACAGCGCCATGGCAAGTAGCCTGCTTAGGCCCACGTCCTTAGATCCACAATGTAAGTTTTAATCTAAGTTCAGCAGATGCCTGACATCTTTGGCTCTGAATTAAAATAGCACGAGGTAAAAAAGCTACTCTTCTTTCCAGGGAACTCAGATCATTCACTGAACTCCATCACCTCTCTGTCTCAGCAAAAAAGCTAAGTGCTTAGAGGACTTCATGAAGGGCACCTCCACCTGTTCCTTATATCAGTGCTTCTCAAACAGAACCATTCGGAAGTGATTAATGGCCTCTACTACAGAGTTATGACCTATAAGTCTAGGTCTAAACCAAAGAGTGGCAATTTACATTCATAAAAAGACTCAAGTGATACAAGCACTGAAGCAGGAGCCAGAGCTTGAGAACCACTGGTCCTTAAAAGAAGACCTGCATTAGACAGGCTCGCCTATGGAACTTTCTAAAACTCAGGCATTTATGCCCATCTCAATCTCTGAATCAGCCTCTTCACTTGGGGTGAAGGGAATGTATACTACTTTCTTGTTCCTCTGACAAAACATCTGACAAAAGTAGCAAGGAAAAGAAAGTTTGTGTTAGCTCCCAGTTTTGGGATTCAGTGCATCCTAGCAGGGAAGTCATGGCAGTAGAATAAAGCTGGTTACGTTGTAACTGTGGTCAGGAAGCAGAAAGAGATGAATGTTGGCTGGCAGTTCCCTTTTCCTTTTGATTCAGTTCAGTATTCCTGCCCACCAAAGGTTGTGCCCCTCACGTTCAGTGCCGGCCTTCCTACCTCACTCACACCGCTCTGAATATACCTTCGCAGACACAGCCAGAGGTATGCTTCCCTGGTAATTCTACATCCCATAAAACTGTCCATTTAAGACCATTGCTTATCAGCCTGATACCCCAACATTAACCTTTAAATCATGAAATTCTACCCTTTGTCCTCAAGAAGCTCATAGAGTCTCACAAGGCAAAATTCGTTCAGCTCATCTGGAAGAGTAAGTGAAAATATTAACAGTTCTAACATTGTTGAAAAACCACTAAATCCAAAGTCTCTTCTGAGACTCAAGGCATTCTCTTAGCTGTAGTCACTTGCAAGAAAACACCCCTCCCCAGATAAGGGTGATAAGATAAGATAATAAATATCTCTACCCATAAAGGGGGAAGTGGTCACAAAGACAGAGCAGACCAAAGCAAGACCCAAACCTAGCAGGGCATTAAACCCTTCAGCTCCACGTCTGGCATCTAAGATTCATGGTGGAATCATCTGGACTTCATCTGGTAGCTCCTCCCACCCAGTCTTGCCATCTTCAGCACATAGAGCCTCTCTCTTAGGCCACCTCCACATCCATCGTGCAGCTTTTGCTAACAGTGCCTCTTGTCCTGGCCTCTCCAACATCCGGGAAGGGGGGCGGGAAGGCTTTGGGGGGGCAAATCTCTATTACAAATTGGCTTTCGCGCTTTCCCAGCTTCCCAGGATAGTCTCTCAAGGCCTCCTTGGAGGGATTCTAACTTTGTCACAACTTGCTTGGTCTCAGTGGCTCACTGGAACCTGAACACGAGCCGTCTGTGAGACCTTTACTCTCGCTGAGACCTAAACTCTTTAACTCACAGCTGAAAAATCAGTATTATTTGAATAACGCTGCTTAGTTCTGCTATAGCCCATGATGTAGCCTGGTTCCTTGGACTGCAGTGACCTCTGTGTGCTGTCACACAGGGAAACAACTTCCTAGGCATACAATAACATTATTAATTTATTATTATTATTATTATTATTATTATTATTATTGTTGTTGTTGTTGTTGTTGTTATTATTAATTTTTTAGAAAGGGAATAATTTTAGGGTCATTCTCCAGTCAGGCCCCTCACTTTAAAATGAATTAGCCTTTCACATGTTGAAGCCTGTGTTGTGTGGACCTTTCCAACAGAGTATGTTTCCTATTGTCCTATTGAAAGCCGTATGTCTTTCTCAAGCATGAAAATCTCTTCAACAATTTTATCAGCTTTCCAGACATCCCAATCTTCTCCATATCCTTAAATATGCTCACACCCTTTTCCTTACCAAACTTTACATTTTCAAAACCTTCCTGCTCACACATTGTAGATCTAGCAGTGAAGGCCCCCGAAGCTCTGCTGACAGCGTTCTAGAGCTCCTTGAGCCTGAAGTTCCAGACTCTTCCATGTTCTCCTCCCAAACTGGGTCCTAAGGCTCAAGAACCACTTGGTGAGGAGTTACAGCAGGAGCCCCGTTTCTCAGAAACATTGTTTTGAATTAGCTATTTATTCAATGCCCTGACAAAAATGTCCGACAGTAGCAACCTAAGGAAAGAAAGGTTTAGTGTGCCTTACAGTTTGAGGGCACAGCCAATCCATCATGGCAGAGAAGGCATAGGAGCAGGAACAGGAGGTAGCTGGTCACACGGCATCTTCAGTCAAGAAGCAAAGAGAAGAAGGCAAATGCCCGCTCTTCTTTCCTTCTTACTCTCTTACTCAGTCCAGGACCTTGGCTCGTACGATTCCATTACCTACAGCCAAGGCTCTTTGTGTCTCCTTTAATTCTCTTTGGAAATACCCCCACGGATACATCAAGAGCTCTGTCTCTGATCAAGCTGACAGTGAGGATTAACTATTATAATACGCACTTGATTTTTGGAAGGTTTTATAAGTGACTCTGATACTCATGTCTGCTTAAAAGCTATGGTTTAATATTTTTCACAGAGTTAATCTCTAATATATTAACAGATGTTGTCAGGAAAGCAACGTGGGGTTTCTGTCAACACATGTGTGAGAATTTCAGAGGCGGTTATTTGGAAGCAGACATCTAAGTGAGACCTACCTGTAACTAGCAGTTGAGAATGTCAGATATTACATGTTAGACTGGGAAGAAGTTGTAGGGAGCCATTCTGAGCTATACAGTCACAAAGGATGTGGGGAGCGGGTGTGGCGGCAGTCCCAAGATGGCGCCCGGGACTGCAGCTAAGTCTCATGACTAGCACCTGACTTCCTCACACACTGAAACTAGCCACGTCCACTGTGAGAGCTGCGCAGGCGCACCATGACGCAAGATCAGGCCATGTGACGTGGCCTATGAACTGAGATTACGCAGTCTGAACTGAGAAGGCGGAGTTGAGGGAGGATATAAGGGAGTGTGCTGGGTGGGGGGGAGAAGGAAGGGAAGAAAAGAGAGATTGCTGCTTGCATGCAGAAAGAAAGGTTCCTGAATAAACTGCTTTGAGAAGAACGTGGTGTCACTCCTTTCTGCGGGACGGAGACGGAGACGACAAGAAGTTATACTGTTATTGATCCCATTTTGTAGATGAAGAAACAGCTACTGAGAACTTAAGAACATGACCTAGATCCTACAGCTCATAAGAGAAAGTCAAGGATAAAAGCCTAGGCCCTTGAGCTTCAGAATCTGAGCTCTCGGTCATTGTATTGTACTGATCTACCCAAACTCTTAGAAACAAAATAGCCTTGGTCATCTACCTCGACCAAAATGCATCCTTTTCCAAAATGGAATAACTACAGACCTCTTCCACACATCCTTGAATAATTTCTGAGGCTTTTAAGAACTGGCACACTGGAAGACAATCCAACAGACATTGCCATAGTAACTTAAAACAAAATCTATTCTTGGATAAAGCTGGATGGTTTGATGATCCTTCTTTAGGCATTCAGGCAGACACATAGCAATTTTGTAGAAAATATGTGTACCTGCTTGTTGGGCTCTAGTGAGCAGAGGTTAACCCATGAGCACAGGAAACACAGCCTCATGGAGAGACACCACAGTCATGCCTCTTGTAGCAACTTGTGCTTCTGAGATCGAGAGAAGGCTCAGCAGTTATAAGCACTTGCTGCTCTTCTGAAGGGACCTGCCCCACCCTAGGGCAGCTCACAACTGCTTGTAACTCCAACCCCAAAGGGTCTGATGCTCTCCGCTGGTCTCTGTGCCGACCCACACATACATGGTGTATAGTCACATAGACATTCACACATACATGTAAATGAAAGCAATTTTTTTAAAAACACTAAAAAGAACCTATGTCCTAGCTGTGTGGCCAGTGCTCACGAGTCCCTTGCTTGTGCCCCATGGACACTGCAAATCACATGATGTATCATGCTTTATTCCTCTGCTATTATTAGTATTAATTAGTACTTTAAAAAAAAGCTTAAATCAGAGATCATGTATTTCTAATGAACTATCACGGTGTCTGGGTAGGGGGTGGAAGTAGGGCTCTAAAGAATTGTAGAAAATTTATCTCGAAAAGCAAAATAAAATCACAAAGAGTGAGCACGCTCTCTTAGCATACTGAGAAAGTGTGCATTAAGTTGTCAAATAAAGACCAAATCATGTTTCTTATTTAGGTTTTCGGGGAAAATTACACGACAGCTTAGTAAGACATCTTTCACATTTGATTCTCCGGTAAAGTAGAGAAGGTTATTTTTGTGGAAATAGTGAGGGAGCCTGCTGCTTCTCCCAAGGGCTCTTCTTTCTCCTTTGATATTCAAATTCTAGGCTTTTGAAGCCTACTCCAGTGTGGGCCTTCCCCATCCATTTTCCCTTATTTATTGTTAACCATCCCCCATCAGCCTGATCCTCAAGTACCCGTGTGTGATTCAAACATTTATTTAATGTGACTTTCATGTACTTACTCCGGGAAACCTGTGCCTTCTCCAGGGTTCATGATATCACCCCGAGATGCCCCATTTGTACGATGCAGCTACAGAAAGCAGTAGAGGAGAGACGAACAGGCGACCTATGTCTTGAGGGGAGGTGCTGGGCTCGGGCAAATTGACACTGGTTAGTGACACAGTTTCCTTGCAAGTTCTAGGATTCCACGAATAAATTCAGTCGCTAATGGTCGTGTGTAATTCCACCTGTATGCATATTGGGGAAACGGCATTATTCACGTGTTCTCCGAGGACCCTTCTTATTCTATCCCACCCTCTATATTTTGTAGTGGTTCTATTTAATGACAGCTTTGCCTCTATTTCATTTTTGTACAACAAAACCATAGTACTTCTTCTTTTTTTTTTTTTTTTTTGCATAAAACAAAGATGCTAAGTCAATAGTGCATGTCCCCACCGTCCTCCTGCATCCTCCTGCTCGACACCGAGTAGGAGGGTCCTTATTGACCACCTTCACTTTGCTCTGCCTTTGAACCATACACACGAATTTATCACCTTCCACATTTCCTGTCTTGGGTTGAGCCTCGTCACACTCAGTGTAAGAGTGAGTCTGAACTCTCATCCTCCTGCTTCTGTTTCCCAAATATTTACAGGGGCCTTTCCATTCTTTGAAATGCAAGCAAAGTCCAGCTGTCAACGACTGCAACATCCCTCTCTGAAGGAAAGGAAAGAGAAAAGGATTCTCTTTCATCCTTTGTCCAAGAGGCAAGTGAGAAACATTTGAACAAAGATATGTAATCCTCGCGGCTAATTATGATTTTTCTCATTTCAATTTTAATTATTTTTTTTCAAAACCACACTTTTCTTTCATCCCTTACGGCAGCTCCATTGTTATTAAAAGTGCCGCTCTATTGTGCACTCCCTCTATTCATATTCATGAGGTCAAGACCATTCAACCACCGTAATTGAGCAGTCTGATTGGCTGACTGTCCCCCAGTGGTTTGGAGTGATACTGATTAACAAAAGACACCAGAGCCTCAGCCAGGATAAGAAGGGTAATTATGTAGGACCCTAAATGGGGACTCCAATCATTCAACAATACCCATCGGACTTGCGTACTATCAGTGCATTATCCACCATCTCACTATGATTAAGGAGTATTTAATTATTCCCTTTCTGGGGGATTATCCCCAATAAATGTGTCTTATACGTACCAGCTCAGCACCGTCATTTCTTTTTCAGGTTTTCTAGCAAGAATTCCTGTATCCAATAGGCAAGCAACAGCATGTCTAAAATGACACTGGTCCAAAATTGTCAGGAACACCTTGATATATCATAGTGGTGGCTTGGACACAGGTTGCTTTACTGCAGGCTTGGTAAAGTAGGACTGTCTTTTGTCTCATTATTCTTTTTGTTGGAGGTCGAACTCTCACTTTCATACATTGGAGTCCCCCTAACCTGTAGCATGGTGTTTAACTGACCCTAGATTTCTGATTCCTTCTGGGTTAAATGAGGGACTTGGCTCATCCCAGATGGTCTTCTGGCTTTAGAACTCTTGTTTCGTGTGAATGAATGTCTGTTTGCCAGCAGGAATAGGACTTTCATTAAGATTCTGCAACAGACATGGTGCTTTTTACAGGAGTCTTCAAAGTAGAGTCTGTAAGTTCCAGAAGTGTAGATAACTATCTTTCCACAGTGAGGAATGAACCTACTAGAACTTTGTTCTTATTTTAAAGTATGTTTAATGACTCTATTATATATTTATGTTTTGTATCTACTAAGATTCAGGAGCACTTCACAAATACTAGATACTATTCTTAAGGACTTTAAAGCTATTAATAAGAATGCTACATTAACTCGGAAGTACCTTTCCAGACACATTATTGATATGACATGGAAATTCATAATTTTGCCTAATTTTATACAAAGTTAGGAATGTTTAAGCAGAGAGTTGAGTAAGCATGAGTTCAGCCTAGGTCAACCTCTTATCTACTGTTTGAGTAATATTAGTGTAAGAAAATAAATATCAAGGTAATAAATGATCATAATATAGGAAGAATGGCAGACATATTTGGAGGTGATCATCTTGCCTGCCCTTCCTTGACTCATGGTTTTTATAGTTTTATATGATCTGTTCCCTTTGAATGAGGGCAGGACCTGTGATTTGCCTTTAATGAACTGGACACGGTGAAGGTGATGGAACAAGACACCTAGAGGTGACATGTGCTAACAGATTTGCTCTAGCAGATTCTTTCTTTGTGATCTAGAAGAAGTAGGCTGCTATGCTATGAATTGGCCATGCAGAAAGTCATGGGGTAGGGAACTATGAGCAGCCTTTCCCTCCACATTCAGCAAAACACTGCCATCCATTCTTATAGAGGCAAACCGATGTTCTCAGCATCCCAGTGAATGGGGGAAGTCAATTCTTTCCCAGCCAGACTCCAAGAAGTCCTCATCTCTAGCCACTTCCTTAACTGCTTCTGTTCACAGGACCCAGGTATACTGACCAGAGCTCTGCCTCCCCCCGAAAAAACCCTGAGAAATGATAAAGACAGATTGCTTAGAGACATTACATTGTGAGAACTTGTTATGTGCAGTAGAAAACTAGCACAGGAAGTAGCTGGTCATTTTTAAACTTAAACGGGTGAGCCCCTAAAAAATATACTGTATAAGTTTCTCTCTCCAACTAGTCAAATATGCATAGACACACACGAACACAGACACACATATGTGTCTCTCTCTATATACTCATGTATGTATATATATTTACATGTGTAAAATTTACATTATACCTATCTGTATCTATATCTATTTTTTTTTTTCGGAGCTGGGGACTGAACCCAGGGCCTTGCGCTTGCTAGGCAAGTGCTCTACCACTGAGCTAAATCCCTAACCCCTTATATCTATATCTATATGTATATCCATCAACTATATCTATCATCTACATCTATCTCTATCTCTCTATCTATCATCTATCTATATCATATATACTATATCATGTATATATATATATGGATGGAGTTGGGGGGCAGTTTTGACCTACCAAGTCTGGTAAGCTTTACCACTGAGGGTTTCTGTTACTGTAATAAGTACATAACAGAAGGAATTTGGGGGGGGGGAAGGGTTTATTTCAGTTTATAGCTTGTAGTCCATCACACAGGGAAATTAGCATAAGTTCTTAAAACAGGGACCTGGAAGCATAAACTGATGTAGTGGTGACAGAGGAGTGATGCTTACTAACTTGCTCCTCATGATTTTCTTAGCCTGTTTTCTTATACCATTCCCTATCAGACACCCAGGGGTGGCACTGCCCACTGTGGGATAGGTCCACTCACATCAATTATTTAAACAAGAAAATACCCCATAGGCTTACCAACAGGGCAATCTGGTGGGAGCCTTCTCCTAGCTGAGGTTCCCATTTCCCTAATGACTCTAACCTCTGTCATGTCAGCACACCAACCTTGAGTTAAGAGGAACAGGAGTCCCAGAATTGAAGTCTCTGTCTCCCCTTAGCTGCCTTCTTCCTTGTCTGTTTCCCCTCAGCCAGCCACTGAAGGCACTAGCCCAAGAATTTTTGGAGACATTAGTTAAGAGTCAGCTTGGGCATCTGTTTTGGTCTTGAGGACCAGATAGCCAAGGAGAACTCACAGAAAACCTCTCAGTGAAGGCTACCACGTATGGAGGAATATACACAGCTATGGAGTCCACAAAAGGCAGACACAATCAGTAACATTATCTCCACCACCAAGGCTTGGAGAACAAGGGTTTAAGAAAGCAGAAGATAGAAAGATCCCATCCAGTTCTCAGAATTTGTCTTCTTCCTGGATGACGTTGCCATATCTGCCTGCAGGAATTGCTGCTATCTAAAGTCCCCATGATGCTGGAGTACTGACACCTTAGAGACAGGAAGATTGCTATGCATATTAAAAATGTTTAAAATCAGAGCAATGGGGGTACAAGGGTGTGTGTGTGTGTGTGTGTGTGTGTGTGTGTGTGTGTGTGTGTGTGTGTGTGTGTGTATGTATGCAGATAAGCAGATTAGCTTCCCACAGAAATTAGCTGTTTAAGGAGACAGGTGACAGCTTAGTCAATTGAGCACTTGAGTAAATTTTCAATCAATATACATACAGACCTTTTGGTGGGGGAAATTGAAAAATACTGCTTTTCTTTGTCTGTTTTTAACTAAAAAAATACTTAAGCAGTCAAAGAGGATGGTCCCAATTTACCTGAAATATCAAGTAGGTGAAATCTCTTAGACCCTATCACTTCTCGGCCTTTTGACTAAGATTAAGTGTAGATCTTAGACCCAGTAGACAAAGTTATTAGAACTCTGAAGGCCAAGACAAGTCTGGTGGTGGTCATGCAGAACTCCAGCCGCATGTAAAAATGATCATTATAAAACAGAAACATGAAACCTATGGGGGAGGAAGCCATCCTAGAGCTGTCAGAGAAGAAAAGTCACTTGATCCCAAGAACTGGGTTTGTAGTTTTAAAAGAGATTGTCACACGGGATCCTAAAAACACTTCCCTAGGCGGAGTCTTTTAAAAAATCGCTAAATCTCAAAGTCAAAGGAATATATAGTCTTCTACTACTTATGCAGATAAACGATTAACTAACAGCTACTTTGGGATGTTCTGAGCTCTCAAACAGTGGAATAGCCTGTATGCTCTACTGACCAAAAGGGATACACAAGAACTCAGTATATGAGTCTCATCCATCGGTAAGAACCATCCATTCTTACCGAGAGTTATTGAGGGCTGTCCCCTCAGTGGGCAGAGCTGATCACTGGGAAAAGAGGGTCCAAGACTTAAGTTATTTAAAATGTCACCAGAGAGATGGGGTCTCCAGCTTGGTGGTAGAGTGATTACCTAGCATCCATGAAGCCCCGCGTTTTAGTGTGCAGCACCACAAACATACGTTCAAAATATTTGGGGAAAAGACATTTATTAGAACCAATGGTCTTAGTACAGCATTCCCTTAGTATTCCTAAAAAAGAGAATGAAATTGTGCTTCCTGGCAAACACTGTCAACTCACAGAGTCTACATGTTGGTATGGGAAAGGGTTTATGGGGTTCATGCCATGCTGTTATGACCTGACATTTTGAAGAGGCAAGAATAAAGGTGGCAGGTGGGGGAAATATATGCCACACATGAATGGCATGAATATTTTATAAATCATGATTTAAATAGAGTTAATAAAAATTTAAAACAAGATTAGAACAAGGTTCATTTTACCTCCTACTTATACATGATGCTGAAAAAAAAAACCCGTATATTTGTATTCTCATTTTGTGTGAGGAGTTATTACTTTATTTGAATTTTTCTTTTTAGTTGCAAAAGCTGAGTTCAGTCATTACAATGGTTGAATCCATGAATGCCAATAGAGATGACTCTTCGCTAGTCTACCTTCTCCTCATCTTCTCTAGTGCACCATATTGCAAATTCTTTGACGTATGTATTTGCAGCTTTCTCTGTATCCATATAAGCACAAGAAGCAGTGGTGAGAAAGCTCTCAGGACCACCCTGATATGCTGTGTGCTCCTTCATTATTACGCCATTACTTTGTTGGTACTATTAGACAGAGCCAAAATACTCTTGCTTGTAAAACACGAACCCATTCTGGGATTCAGATCAGTATCATGGGGGTCTTTCCCACTCTTTCATTCCAAATACTATCTCTTGCCACAGTCAGAGTAAAGGTTGTCACCAACAAAAATGTGTGTATTTTTCTTTTGCTTTGTTCTATTATAACCCTCAACTTTTCCCCATTTCTCATATTATCACATTGCAACAATGATAGTATATCATACACTGTCAACCACAGGCCTGCTGCCTTCTGAGTCAAGCTCTGAGATTGGTTTCGCAATGCTTTCTCAGCCAAGGGTATTATATGTAATTGCATAATATTGCATGCAAAATTTATTCGAATTAGTCATTCTAGCCATGGATTTTTTTTTCATTATTTAACATGCAGTTAGACTCACTTGTTTATGTATGTCTGAAATTTTCAAGTTGGCTTCCCCTTTACTTTATTAGTAGTTCTGTGAGAGGACTGGATACAATGGCCACTCATGCTATAGATTAAGCTCCAAGGATCTGTTTAGCCCATCCAAATGAATTGGCTCTTTTTATCCTTTCCTATTTACTATGTTTTTTGAACATGTAAAATATGTGCATATTTCAAAGGCTAAAACCATAAAAATATATACTGAGATATCTCATACCAATCCCTGGGCCCCTTTTCCTTGTGACTACCCACACTCTTAACTTAAACAATTTTCAATTAAAATCTGAATTGGCTTCTCTGTGTTTCTTCTTTCATATTTAGTTGCCAGGGTGTACTCTCTCTCTCTCCCTCCCTCTCTCTCTCTCTCTCTCTCTCTCTCTCTCTCTCTCTCTCTCTCTCTCTTTCTCTCATACACACATACACTTTTCTATATTTTTAATTTCTCTTCTTTTTTACATAAAGTATACTACAGTGTGTATTTGTTTTTGTCCTTTATTATATTATTTAATATATTTTAGCAAGTTTTTTTATATTAGTTCATAGTGATTTTCCTCTTTTTTTTTTCTTTGTAGCAGTCCAAGTACCATATGGAAGTATAGCATATGAGCATATGTTTATCTATATAGATGAGTTTACAATGAGGAAAGAGACATGTTAAAGCGCTCAAACGGAAGAGAAAATTAAGTTCTCAGACTATTAGCAAGTGCAAATCCAGCGCAGCTGCCTCTGGAATGCGAGCTCTGGCAGAAGCCACGGGGCCTGTGCTCTAGGATATGGGTGTGGCTCTTGGTTTTGCTCTTAGTGGAGGCGACAATTTGAAACTTAAGCATTCGCACAAAGCTAAGCCCTCACAGTGACTGCGTCCTTCGTGAAGCAACAGACCAGAAAGCAGCTCCCTTTAGGTGTCTACAGCTACAGACCAATCACCTTAAAAAAGGCCCCGCCATTTTAAGGGGCACCACTAAAGACAGAGACAATCAACCCATGATGTTCAAAATAAATCCCCATTCATACTGACAACACCGGCTCGAAGTCGTAAAAATGAGAACAGTATTGGAAGGCAGAGTCAGTAGCTTCACACAGACAGTGGGAATTTTTTTACTTATCTACTTTTTCTTTTCTTCCTAAATTTAAATGTGTATTTTCATTTTACCTACTGTGTATGTGTTTCTGCAGATGTATTTGTGTATATACAGATGTGTGGGTGTGTGTATACACACATGCAGGCATATGTGTATGAAAAAGAACCAGCTACCATGGCCACCAGTTAGAAGGTGACATGTTCAGTATTCAGGAATGATGTGGCTACAGGGATATGGAAGGAGTGCCGGACGTGTGGAGATAAAAAGACGTCAGAACCAACAAAAGGACCTGATATCACACTTCACGCATACACAGGTTTAGTTCTTCTTACCTCTGCTTAAAATACTGAAATCCCTGCTTTTATTTTAAATGTACCATACGCATCCTGCCGGGCCCAAAAGATGCCCGAATTTTTTTCCCTTTAGGATAATGTATATTCCTGCAGCAAAATCTGCCCTTTACAATTTCTCTTAATTATTTCAAGACTAGACCTAAAGGGTTACCGGTGAAGAAGGGTATCCAGCAATGTGACCCTGGGAAATTGAGTTCTGATTCACTTAGACACCTAGGAATACAGCAAACATATCAGAGTGCTTCCCAGTGTTGTCAAAACTCTTTTAAAATGGCAAACGGCTTCTCAAAGGACCTCCGAGTTCCTTTCCCTGGTGGCAAAGACAGCAGCTTGCGGACCCCTTCCATCGGAAGCTGCCTGGCCCTCTGCTCCATGTGGCAACCAGCTGTGCTTATTCAATTAATTTCTTTACACATAGCAAAATAACTCATCTCCTTGGTGTGCCTTTTGACATTTTAGGGGTTCTTCCCAGGTTTTAAAGAAGAAGAAACAAATAACCCTGAAGGATTTGTTCATGGGCAGTCAAAACCTGGGAACTGCCTGCATCATAAAAGCGTTTGGATAATTTTCTATTTATCAATGGATCAGTGACCTTTATCATCCTTATAATCTATTCACTTTAATAATCTGTCACTGGTTTATGCAAGTGTTTCTACGCTGCGCTGTGGGGTGGGTTGAAAGAAAATGTCCCCCATAGGCTCAGATGTTTGAGTATTTGGTTCCCAGTTGGTGGCTTTGTTTGGGTTGGTTTAGGAGGTGTGGCCTTCTTTAGGAAGAAGTATGTTACGAGGGGAGAGTTTGAGATTTTAAAGCCTTGTGCTATTCCCCCATGCGCTCTCTCTGCTTGGTGATTGTGGTTCAAGATGTGGACCCTTAGTTTCTGCTTCATCAGCCACGCCTACTACCTCTGCTCCATCATTGTGGCCTATGACCCTCTGGAACTGTAGTTCCAAATCAATTCTGTCTTCTACATGTGGCTTCTGTCATGGCGTTCTATCAAAGCAAAGAAATACAAATAAATACACCATCCTTTGTGATAAAAATATTATTTTCTTTTTGTCTTTTGTTTAAATAGAGATCTCACTCTGGCTCAAACCTCTCCCAGTGGTCTGGCCTCTGATTAGATACTTTTCTGTTACGATGATAAAAGCAACTTACAAAAGGGTTTACTTTGGCTGAAGCTCCTAGAAGGAGCATCCGCAAGGGCAAGGAAGGCCTGTCAGCGGGTGATGGGAGCAGGAAGCAGCGAGGTCTCATCTCATCCTCACACAGGAACTGACTACCAACTGGAAATAGGGCGAGGCTTTAACTTTCAAAGCCCATCCCCCAGTGATGTACGTCCTCCATCAAGGCTCTACCTCCTAAAAGTTGGATGAACTCCCCAAACAGAGCCACCAGCTGGGGAAGAAGTGCTCAGAGACAAGAGCTTGTTGGAGGACACTTACTCAATCCACAACCCCATCCTCCTTAGGATGGGAGTGATGGGCTACAATACTCCGGTTGATCAGATACCTGGGTATCTGCCATCTTCCCTTCTC
Organism: Rattus rattus; assembly: GCF_011064425.1. NCBI lineage: Eukaryota > Metazoa > Chordata > Mammalia > Rodentia > Muridae > Rattus > Rattus rattus. The sequence continues at coordinate 150,861,146 of NC_046157.1, forward strand.
TTCTTAGTCTACAGCAATCCTACCACCTTGTGTCCCTCTGGGAGGTGCAAGATGCTTGCTCACAGCCCAAGGTGATCATAGTTCTGTCTCCTTTACTTCCCTTCTACTGATGTACTGATACTGTTTATGCTAAACATCCCAAACATTTGCTAAGACCCGGTTCCGGTTTACGCTAGACATAGATTTCCTTACTGACTGATCAGTGAGCAGGAGGAGCACATCCGAGTCACCTTTGACTCTTCAGCTCTCTGAGGTCTTATCACTATGGTCAGGAGACCACCTGCTAGAGGAGGATGGAACTTACCCCAGTGGGCAAGCATTATCGGACAATAGCTCCTGATGGTCACCGCCCTACGCTGGACACCACTGAGTATGAGAAATAGGCGAGAATTATTCTTTGTTGTTTCAAGACTCAGAGGATTTGTGCTTCTTAGTGATCCCAGCACCTCCAAGAATCTCTCAAAGGATGCATCCCATTTAGATATTTGCTCAAGATTTTACCTTGTCAAAGGTATCTTTCTTTCCTGTACCTATTTGAAATAACAGCCCTCTCCCTATAACTCTGCGCTCAGCTTGGTTTAATTTTCTGCATTTGATTTACTTTCCTTACTTAGAATGGGAACCTGTGAAGTAAAGGACTTTGATTTGTTCACTAACATATTACCTAACATCAAGATGAGTGTCTGGAACATAGATGATTACATATTAGTTGGGTAAGTCAATATTTATTGCAGCAAATTCAAACAGGATAGAGAAGCAGGATTTAGAAGCCAGTTCCCATTGCTTCTTGCTGTAATTATTGCTTCCATATTTTCTAAATTATATTATATTCATATATTAACGTCTGTGTAAAAATGTCACTTAAAATAAAATAGACATCCTTTCCAAATAAATTATTAATATTTTTTATTCCCTGTCTTAGTTAGGTTTTCCCTTGCTGCAAAGAAACACCATGACCAAAAATAAAAAAAATGTTGGGGAGGAAAGAGTTTATTTAGCTTTTATTTCCAGATTTTGATCCATCCTTGGAGGAAGTCAGGACAGGAACACAAACAGGGCAGGAAGCTGGAGGCAGGAGCTGGTGCAGAGGCCGTGGAGGGTGCTGCTTACTGACTTGCTTCCCATGGCTTGCTCAGCCTGCTTTCTTGTAGAACCCAGGACCACCAGCCCAGGGATGGCACCACCCACCATGGGCTGAGCTCTTGCCCACTGATCACTAATTGAGAAGGTGGCTTACATTTGGATCTCAGGGAGGCATTTCCTCAATCGATGCTCCTTCTTCTCTGATGACTCTAGCTTGTGTCAAGTTGACACAAAACCAGCAGTTATATTCCCACTGATAGTTTTAATCCTATTTACTCCATTAAAGAATACTCACACCCTTTGACCACTAAGTAGTAGTTACCTTTTAATCATCATGAATTCTTCAAGGTTGAAACCTGTTGTTTACTCATTTCTATCAATCTTTGTTGCATGCCTCCCATGCAGTGGTCTAGGGATTTTCCATTAAGAGATTTTTCCATTAAGAGAAAATAGAGAAATTCATAGAGACAAGCTGAGCATGGTGTTCTGACTCTCGGGACACTAAGACAGGAGATCGTGTGTCCCAGGGAGCTCAGAAAACACAAGGAGATCCTATCTCAAAAATAAATTAATTCTGAGAGACAGATAATAAATATGAGTAAACAAAAATATCTTAGAGGGTGCAACAAAACACAAACAAATAAAAAACAACCAAGCAGAACAAACAAGTGTAGTCATGTGACAGAAGTGAGGAGGATGGAGGGTACCAGCTGTCTTTCCCTGGGGGCTTTTGAGATTGATCCGAAGCTCAACAGGAAGGAGGTACACATTGCAGAGACAATTCTGTGCAAATGGCACTCACACCTTGCCCCAGCTTGCAATATGATTGGCACAGGGGAAATATGGCTATCGAAGAGGGATGTGATAATGGAGGGGAGATGCAGGGTAGAGGTTAAAAGACTATGAGGTCAATTCTGTTACCCGCTCATCATAGTTTCAAAAGCAAAACCTCAGCCAAGGCAGTTTTCCCTATTTCGGTTTCTACTGAAATACAGCATTCTACATGATGTTCTGAATCCCAGGCTGAGCCCCTAGAACATGTTAGTTCTTTTATTAGGCACTGATAGATGGCTATAAAACGTTTAGCTCTTAAAAAAGACCTTCTACATCTCGGCAGTCTGTCTGACATGACTTTAAATGTTAACGAAATGTTTCAGACGTCCACTGTTTCTAAGGCTGTTTGCAGTTCAAGGAACTTCTTGAATACCATCTCATTAAAAAAAAAACCCTAACTTTTAGATTACACAGGGAAAAATATGTCACAGAACACCTGGTATTTGAGTTAAATTCAATCATTATTTTCTTCTGGGGAGGAAGTGGGATTGATTCTGTACTCGAGTAGTTTCTTGAAATACCTCTCTTTCCAAACGAAAATACATCCGTGGAAATAAAATTCTTTAAAGCCTGTAATTCAAAAGCGAACTTTTATGAAACACTTGGCACGGTGGCTATGTGTGTAACTGAAGAACCTGTAACTGGAGATTTGGGCTGGTTAGCGCCTGGTGACCTGTTCCGACAGCTAGGTCTGGGATAGCAGCAATTGTATTTAACACTCTCTGATTTTTCAACTTGAGACAGATGGAAGGAAATCACATGTACTTTCTGTTGATTGTTTTTGTTTTTATTTTGTGTGTGTGTGTGTGTGTGTGTGTGTGTGTGTGTGTGTGTGTGTTTGAAAGTACATGTGGAAGTCAGAGGACAAAGTTGGATTTTGTTCCCCGGGTACCATCCACTTTAAAAAATTATTATTGTTATAATTATTACATCTACTATTAATAAGAATAATATAATTATTGCTGTGATAGGGCCTCTCATCAGTCTGGAACTTACCATGTTGGCAAGACTGGCTGACCAATGAACAGCAAGGATTCACGTGCCTCTGCCTCCACAATTGAGACAATAAGTATATACCATCACATCTGGTTTTAAATCTATCTGTCTGTCTGTCTACATCTATGTATGTATGTATGTATGTATGTATGTATGTATGTATCTATCTATCTATCTATCTATCTATCTATCTATCTATCTATCATATGTTGATGCCCATGATGTTTGTCTGCATGTATGTCTGTATACCATGTGTGTACAGGGCTCAAAGAGACTAGAAGGGGACATCAGATCCCTTGGGACTGGAGTTACAGAAGGTTGTTAGCTATCATGTGGGTGCGGGGAATAAAACCTGGATCTTCTGGAAGGGCACCTGTGTCTTTAACTGCTGAGACATCACCAGCCCCATCTTCTTTCTTTTTTTAAATGCGATTTTAGGGACTGAACTCAGGTCCCTGTGCTTGCTATGTAAGCAGTTTGGTGACTGAGCTCTCTCCCTGGGCCTTTTAAAATTACTTTTCAGTGAGTTTTGGATTTCCATTGCTACCAACCTTCTGCAATGACACTAGAGAAACAGTCAAGGCAGGGATTACAGAAGTCAAAGCCAGGACATTAACAGAACACAGCAGATACAGAGCAGGGAACCATGCCTACATTAAATAGACAATCTTCCCTTGCTCTGCGAGACACTGCCTATGGATTTGCCATATTTAGTTAACTTTAGTGTTTTCAGACAGGGTTTTCCCTGTCTGGCCTAGAACTTGCTATGTAGACAAGGCTGGACTTGAACTCATAAAGATCTGATAGCCTCTGCCTCCTGAGTGCTGGAACTGAAGGCAAGGGACATCAGCCTGGCGAGTTAACTTCTTTCAGTGTCTTTTCTATGTCCCTCAGTAGGAGATCGATAGGAGTTACATCAGAACCCTGCCACAATGCTTTTGTCAATATTTAGGAAAGTAGCTTGCTCTTTCAGATGGCTGGAGCCTTTCCTGTGGTAGCAATACCCACAAACAATTGTAGCCTGCTGGAGACTCAACTGTCATTCCTTTTCCCGCAGGGATATGCTCACCAAAGTCCTGTTTCCCCGTGTGGCTTGGTTGGATTTTGCTTCTATGATGAAGGTACTGAAGGCCGTGTGTAGTGTTCTTTGTCATTTAATGGAGATAATAATTGCCAAGTGGCAGGACCATGATGCTAAAACTAATCGAGGGCCTTTTCAATCATGGCCCTATGCATTTAGGTTTGAGGCCCTGCTGTAGAGCACTGAAGAACAAGGTGTAAATCAGTTTAAGAACACAGTTCTACATTCGAGGCATCGTGGTTTACAGCTCCCAAATGACCCCCATCTATCTTTCCTCGCTGCAGAGGTGTATAATTGAGCTAAAGAGAGACTTGAGTAATGTGGCTTAGCATGGCAGTTCCATCACTGAGACTTAATAGTGTAACTGCTGCGTGCTTTTTTATTCTCTGAAATGTAACGAAATAGTCGAGTAGACCCAATTCTTCAGGGTGACACTCGCTGAGAGTCTATATTTTAAAATAGAAATGGGTTTTGATAAGCAAAAAGCAGATAAATCTCTCTCAACAAAAGAGTTCCCCAAATACAATTATACAAGCTGAAACAGAGACCAATATGATACACACTGTAGCCTGCACTGCATTTGGTGGAAAATCACTTTTTAAGCCTTTATGTTTATTGTGCGATGAGGAGATGCCTTCTCAGTCTCCTAAGGGGTCCAGGAGTAATAATCATCCCTCACACTTGGAGCTTCCGGGGCACTAGAGCCAGGAGACACACGTTGCCTTTTTTTTTCTTGTGGAGAGACTTTGGTTTAGTCAGTGTCGTTTATGAAACTATTGCTATTAAAGACTTCCTTTTGCCAAGAAGTTGACTTGCAAGCCCCCCCCCACACACACACCACACTTAGCTGCATTTATCAGACTTCAATCACAGATTGATATATGTGGACATATATGGCAAGTACATGAGACGGAAAGAGAACTTAACTATCTCTTTGTGAGTTAGCTAGGATTGGAGTATTGACAGACCATTAAGAGGCAGTCTCTTACCACAGCCATTTAATATTAATAATCAAGACTTCATAAAGGATACTGGGGACTCTGAGGTATCTAGCTCATCTACAGACAAGACCTTGAAACTTTAAAACAAGATGCCCACTGATTAAGAGTCCATTCCGGCTCATTCAATTCTACTGTACAAGATTTTCCTAGGCAATATTCAGGCTCCTCTATGAGGAGAAAATTACGAAAATAACAGCAATAGCAGTCACCACAGGGAATGTTTAGCATCCAGAAGAGTTTTAAGCCCTTGATATTATTGAATTCTGCCTTCTCAATGACCAACCAAGTGCTAGCCTTTTATAAATCCAAGAAGACAAGGATGAAGAAGTTAACGACTAAGACTGGAGTTAACATGGCGGAGCCAACACTATCTGAATTCTGCCAGTGTAGAATATGTCTCAGACCCATGGACTAGAGCAGAGGGACCTGGTAAATTTGGGCTGTGTGAAGGAGGTGTCTGAGAAGTCTCCTCACAGCTTGTCACTCAGCATGGGGACATAAAGGGTGTGATGGTGAGTCTTGTCTGTTGTTGAAAATTGGGTGAGGTCACCAAAATAATCCCTTACAACCCATCACTTATGCCACTGATATGGCAGAGGAGATCATCAAGGTCAGAGTTATTTTTATAACAATATGTTTTGTTCATTATGTGTAGTCTTTGCAATGATTTTATAAAGGCAGAGGGTGGGTGAAGCAGCTGACAGCTCAGCATCAGGAAAGGAGCCACACACAACACTGAGTTCTTCTCTGTCAAAAACTTTCAATGAAACTTGGTGAAGCAATAAAATTTGGAAATTTTGATAAATCTTAACCATATGCATATACATAAATATATGTATATTGCACATATATATGCAAAAGCAAAAGCAACCATGGGGTGCTCCAAGTTTAACTAGTTATACTTTTTACAGAACACCAGTTTTACAGACAAAATTGACTATTTTATAACTATTATGTGAAGTGGTTTTTCTAAGGAAGACCACTGATAATACTTGATCTTAGTGATAAAATTCAAGAATTTTGAAACACTTGTTTGACTGCCTCAAACTTTAGAGATTCTTCAGACTCCAAGAATTTCTTGTTGGAATGCTGTTAGTTAAGACACAGGATGTGCTTCTAACTTTACCATTGCTGAAAAACAAACAAACAAACAAACAAAAAACCAACCAAGACAAACAAGACAGCAACAACAACAACCCATGAGCAATAAAACACCATGAGCAAGGCAAACCTCTAGAAGAAAGAATTTATTTTGGCTCATGGGTTCAGAAGGATGAGAATCGACCCTGGTAGTAAGAGGCAGATTGGAGCAGGAGGCGGGCTGATGACATCTCAGAACATGAAATGAGGTTCAGAGACAGTGAACTGGAAGTGAGATGAGGTCATAAACTCTCAAAGCCCACACCCAGTGATACACTTTCTACAGCAAAGCTGTATTCCCTCCCCAGGGAATACACTAACCAAGGACCAAGTGTTCAAGAGCCCAGCCTCTGGGGCCATTTCTCATTAAAATCATCATATTTAAAATATTCCATGAGGAGCCATATCAAGATAGGGCAATCTGTGTAACACAGAAAAGCAAAGTTTTCCAAAAAATTGCTATATGGTGCGTAAAAGGTTCGTGGAAAGTGCTGCATAGACCAGAGATTTTTAAAATAATTATCGAAACTTTGCTAATGTGGTTTCAGTGTCCACTAACTTCAGCTTGTTGAGTCTAACTATGACTATATAATGAATTCTGTAATACAGACATTTTCAATGAAAATGTCCATACATAACACCCCAAATGCAAGAGTACATTTAAATTAATATTTATATTGAAATTAAGTTAATAAATAAAAAAGAAATCCACAACTATTTGAAGAGATTAAGATATTTTTTAAACCAAGAAGTTGATTGTACCAGCTAGCTCTGTGTGTCAATTTGACACAAGTTGGAGTTATCACAGAGAAAGGAACCTCAGTTAAATAAAGGCCTCCATGAGATCCAGCTGTGAGGCATTTTCTAAATTAGTGATCAAGGTGGGAGGACCGAGGCCATTGTGGGTGGTGCCAATCCCTCCTGGGTTCTATAAGAGAGCAAGCTGAGCAAACCAGGGAAAGCAAGCCAATAAGTAACATCCCTCCATGGCCTCTGCATCAGCTTCTTCCTTTCCTGTGTGAGTTCCTGTCCTGACTTCCTTTGGTGATGAACAGCAATATGGAAGTGTAAGCTGAATAAACTCTTTCCTCCCCAACTTGCTTCTTGGTCATGGTGTTTTGTGCAGGAATAGGAATCCTGACTAAGACATTGATGTTGCATTTTCTTCATATTTATGTATTGTAACCAAATAAGGTGTTATTATGTACAAGGGAAGTAGATATAAGATTTCAGCTATCTCCTATTGGGCAAGAAACCATTCAAGAGTTTTTTTTTAAAAAAGGGTAAAACACTATGTTTTAACGGCTTTATGGGGAGAGGAGAATTGAAAATTTTCTGTCAATATGGTTATAGGTATAAATATGCTAATGTAGAATGTATTTAATACTGTTATTTTCAAGTGGCTTACTATATAATTTTTTAAAAAAATGAATTTAATTCTCATACTTGTAAATACCATGATTGCAATCTACATGAACACTTCTTGAAATGACTAATTTTTAAGAACGTGGTCATAAAAGAGGACATAAAACCAGTTCTTTCTCTAGTTTTTTTTTAAAGATTTATTTATTATATATAAGTACACTGTAACTGTCTTCAGACACACCAGAAGAGGGCATCAGAACTCATTACAGATGGTTGTGAGCCACCATATGGTTGCTGGAATTTGAACTTAGGACCTCTGGAGGAGCAGTCAGTGCTCTTAACCACTGAGCCATCTCTCCAGCCCTCCTTTCTCTGATTTTAACTGTACTGTGGATCTTTTGTTTTGAGTTTTATGTTAGATAAGTACATAAAAGCATATTTCATGGTAAGAGTATAAACCCCAGTGTAATGCTCCAAAGCTTCAGAATGGCCACTCTAACTAAGGAAGTCCATTGAGACTTAGAGACTTTGGGTCTGGCTAATCTTGAGACATAGTATTTGTTATCTGAAATTTCTGTGTAACAAATTTTAATTACTAAAACATAAGTTAGCTTTTAAGCAAAAGAATGTTTAAAGGGGTTGGGGATTTAGCTCAGTGGTAGAGCGCTAGCCCTGGGTTTGGTCCCCAGCTCCGGAAAAAAAAAAAGAATGTTTAAAAAAGATCTGGATACCAAAACATTAATAAGCTCACACGTATTATGCCTTAGGACAGACAATAGAATGTCCAACTGAGAGTAAATTTGATGGTTTCAGTGTGTTACTCCAAGCTGCTGGCCAACCAACTGAGTGTTGAATGGAATGGTCTTCTGCACATGTCTTCCTTTTGAGAGCAGTGGTAAGTTCAAGGAATTCCCTAGACCACACTTGGTTTTACAGTTCAAACACAGCTGCTGCTTGTCCCAGGAAAAGAAAGCAGATTAAAGTCAGCCAAGGGCTGAGAGCAGAAGTCCCAATGTGTAGTTTCCAGTGTCCCCTCCCTGTGGAGACATAGACAAGTCTTAACTCCTCCTGGTCAAAATGTGTGTATGACACACATGAAACTTTGCAGGTGAACCTCACAGAACCTCAGTGACTGATATCCAGAAGTTCACATTCATCTCTAGCCTTCCAGGTGCCAGGCTGAAGTCTTTGGGATCTGTCCATCCATATCAAGGTAGAATAGAAATCACTGGCCATCAGCTACTGTTGCAGCCCAAAGCCCTACCATATAACTAACGATGTTGGGCTGTCTGATGGCTAGAACCCAGATAGAGTAGTGTCACATCATTCCTGTCAATCATGTTCTTAGTACCTACAGATCACCTCCCAGTGTTCAAGGGCAAAGGTCAGGTCTTATCTAGATCAGGATATCTTTCCCCTCCAGACTCTCCTTAAGAAGAAAACTTTAAGTAGATGCTGGCAGAGCAGTTCAGCATCCCAGGAAGATCCTCAAGACCTAGACCATCTACATTGAGTTGTTCTTTCTTTGTTCTTCTTCTTTGTGAGGAAGGGCAGGTCATGTTTGGGGATTAAGCTCTCAGAGCCTTTAAAAGGAAGCAAGAGTGTGGATGTGACAGGATATGTGCCAAAGTATTTCTGGAAGCATTCCAAGAAACTCCCCTTATGTCACCGATCAGAAGGATGTGCAAAGCAACACTCATGATGCCTCCGTGGGTGGAGTGTAGGGGTGGCTTCATTGGGTGAAGTGCTTTCTGTTTAAGCATGAGGGCATGAGTTTGATTCCTAGGACCAATGCTCAAAAGATAAATATCATGGTATGCACTTGTAATCCCAGCATGGAGGAGGTGGAGTTAGGCAGTCTGGGGATTTCTGGGCAATACTTGGTGAGTTCTAGGCCAGCGAGAAAGCTTGTCTCAAAAAGTAAGTTGGATGGAACCTAAGGAAGGACATTCAAGGTTCAACTCTGCAGTCCATATGTGTGCATTCACATGTACATGTATACCAGCTGGAAAAGCAAACTTTGATGCTTTTATGAAGAGAAGAATTATGAGGTATGACTGGCCCTTCATGGTCACACCCACTCATACCCACAGCAAAAACCAATCATCAAGAGTGAGAAGGGAAATGACACCCGAGTAGAAAAGCCTTTCTCAAATACCAGTATGCACACATAGTCCCAGGAGACTGTGTTAAAGTTCTCACTCAGTAGTTTTGGGATGAGGCCTGTGAATCTATCTGCATATCATAGAGATGTAGGGTGATTCTGATACCTGTGTTTGAATAGCAGAGATCCAGGCGTCCGAGTTTGCTACAGTGAATCTAGAACAGGAGTAGAGATTGTGTGTCTCTCATAGACATGTCCCTGCCTAACTGTATAGATTAGACACGCCATACAATTATACAGGATAAGATTTTGGATTCAATAACACCAATAACTTTGACAGATGGGATTCATTGAGAAATTATGTGTGCAAGGACATGCCATCCCTTCACTTAGTTTTATGAAGAAAGTGGTGGGTTTTTCCATATACATTTTTCACTCATTTATTTGGAAACAAAGATCAGAAATTTTTTTAAGTAAATAGCCCTCTAGCTATAATTTCTTTTTCATCAGTCTCGACGCTGTGTTGACCCAAACATAAAACACTAGAATATTGCTAAATGCTCTTGTGACAAGTTTCTGTGTTCTACTTGAAGCCCTGCAAAACACACACACACACACACACACACACACACACACACACACACACACACACACACACGAGGCACAGTAGCATAGTAGGTTTATAGTTACATGTTTTACATGACCAATTTCAAACCCACCTCCATGGCCCTTTTTATAATAAATGAAGTATATACTTTATATGTAAAGACATCCTCTCTCTTTTCTTGCCCCCTCCTCTCCCAAGTTTCACACAGTAGGATGCTAGGGGAGTTTTATTCTCTTTGAAATAAAGCATCCATTTCTAAACTTGGTGTTCTGTTGTTTTTTTTTTTTTAAACACACCTTGACTTCTTTGTAAGCCTTCCCATCGTGCTTCTGATCTTGACAGCACAGTGATTTCTCTGACGAACGCACATGAATGCGTTGCGTTTCCTACTTGATTTGACTCCCATTGTTCCCCTTTGTTTGCTTGCTTGTCAGCTTGTCCATTTATTAAACAAACACAAACCGAGCATCTTCCATTGTCAACATAATCCCAGACACAGACAGCTTGGAGGCAGACTGAAAATATTTGTTTGTTTGTTTTCACAGTGCTGGAGATCAAACCCAGGGCTTCGCACATTCTAGGTAAATGCTTCACCATTAAGCATCAGCCCAGCTCCTAACAGTTTAGAATTCGGAAGGATAAAATATAGCGTGTTGGAAACATTGCCACTGTTTGGGGAGATTCTGTAGTCGTTTAGACACTGCAGGAGTTAATCAAAGAAAATAGCTCATTTATCTACACCAGTGGCTTCTCAACCTATGGTTCATGATGCTTCTGTGGGGGTTATGGGTCAGATAGCCTGCATATCGGAATTACGTTATAATTCACAACAGTAGCAAAATTGGTTATAAAGTAGCAATGAATAATTTTATGCTTGGGCTTGACCACAACATGAAGAACTGTGTTAAAGGGTTGCAGCATTAGGAATGTTGAGAATTACTGACCCACATCAACTATGCTTGCACAGGCATCATACAGACCCCAATCACTTCAAACACCAAGCACAAAGGCTGGGAGAGAAGAATAGTAATCTTTCTCATGGATGTCCTGTGCCTGAAACTGTTTATGACAATATTTTTCTCTAGGAATGAAATATGTCAAAAATAATAAAATAGACTATAAAAATAAAGAAATGCTTGAGTAAACCATGGTACCTTGTGCTGACCAGCTTTTATGTTGTGAAGTGATTACAAGCAATGGTTACAACTTCTAATAGCAATCTGAATAGGCTTTAAGATAGAATGCAGATATAAGAAGACATTATTAGCATGTGTTTCTCCCAGCTGATAAGCATCCTATTGCTCCCTATATTGTCATAATTATTTCACAATGATCTCAATTATAAACAGTGAAGATAGGGCTAATGGAAGGAGGGAGATGCTATCTGGCAAAATGCTATTCTCTGGGTAGCATCCCACAGTCTCTGCCTTCCCTGTAGCATTCTTGAGCCCCGTTATCCTAATATTTGCCTAGATTTCTGACTAGATAATTTGTTCACTCATGTATTCAATGATATTGGTTAGGACTTAGAGACATAGAAATCAAAGTCTTATGCCTGTCTTTGGATAGCCCCGTGTAGAATCTAGATGTGTCTTTATGAGTATCCTCCAGGCCTTGGCCTTGATGCTACCTTATTAATGATGTTTTTGAATCATGACTTTGATTCTGTTTAAAATACTTCAGAGGTTAGGCATTGCCTTTGTGGATGCCCAGCCTTCTTGGGATGCTGTGTCACTCTTCTCTCAGGGCCCTGATTTGCTTTCCCAATTGTATCTCTTGCCTCTGTTCTCCATCTGACTAGATGCGTGCACATCACCACCACCTTTGCATACACTACGTTTGCACCGCTGGCTTTTCCCACCCAATGTTTCTGTAGTCCTTATTTGCCTAGCAACTGGAATTCAATCTCAGGGCTCAGCTCATTGATGGGTTTCAGGAAACCTTCTTCCCTTCTAGACAGGGTGTGAGCTTTTCCTAGGAATTCTCATTAGTGCTGACCTATCTCATTATGTGTTCATTCTGTACTGAGCCTGCCTACAGTTAATGACCCCCCCCTTTCTCTGGTGGAAAGGAGGACAGAAAAAAATGTATTTTATTTCTAACAGTTTAGTGACTACACACAAGGATTGCAGAGTCAGAAAGCTTAGGTTTTTTTTTTTCCTCAAGCATTTGTTACTTCATAATGACACTTTGCTGAGTTCCTATATGTGATTTAATGAGAGAACTTAGGCATCAGGCATAACAGGTAGGATACTGTGATCACATAACCAATTGAAGCTCTTATGATTTCCACTGTGTTTGAATCTTCCCTCATTGAGAACGTACTCAGTGTTTGATAAGTGCTCCATTTGATGAATGAAACTTTAATGAAAGAAATAGCAACATCCAAATTTAAGGTTATTGATCTGGACTTAGACATTTTGGCATTTTTTTTTTTGAGATGCATCCCATGCATTACAAGTTGGCTGTGAGTTTGCTACATAGTCAAGAATGCTCTTGAATCTTCCTGATTCTCCTGCCTCTACTTTCCAGTTGCTAGACTCACAGACATGTGCCACTATTACTGGTTTCATGGGGTACTGGGGATTGAACCCAGGGTATCATGCGTGCTAGGTGAACACTTTCCTGACTGAGCACTATTCTAAGACCTGGCTGAATTTTTATTTTAAGTACCTGGAAAGAACATCTCAGAGAGGATCATGCACTGGACAGGGAAAGGACCTGAGAAGACGATGAGATGATCTAGGGGGAAGTGCTACTGGTTGGAGATTCGCGGAATGTTAAGTCTAAAAGGGAATGCATAATTAGGAACCAAATGAAGCTCTCATAACTTGTTCATCACATGGAGGCATTTCCTGTTTGCAGTAAAAAAATCTATGAAATTATATGATACTTCTTTTTCTTTTCTCATTTTTTATTTATTTTTGCTTCACGTGCATTGGCGTTTTGCCTGTATGCATGTCTGTGTGATCCTCTGGAACTGGAGTTACAGAGAGTTTGAAGCTGCCATGTGGGGGCTGGGAATTGAACTCCAGGTCCTCTGGAATAACAGGCAGCACTCTTAACTGCAAAGCCGTCTCTGCAGTCCCTCTCTCTTTCTTCTTGTAGGAAAATACCGTTCTCTGCCTCTCACCAAGATGATTGGCTTGAAATGAGTACTTTCCCAAACTGGGTCAGAGAGTGTAAACCCTGAAACATATAATGTCATCAAATGATGTGGGACACACATGCCCAGCCTGAAGGAATATATATATATACCATTTGAATCCTACTGACAAGGGAATAAAGCATCCAAAAAGTTCAAGGAATTACTTCTCATTAATTCTGAGGCTGGGCTTTCTCTACAAACTAACTCTCTGACATTTGGGCAGTCCATGAGCAGAATAATCTTGTGTCCTTCCACGGATGTCTCTTTGCTTCTGCTAGTTTAATTTGGACTTTATCACATGCACTGAAAAGAGTTCTAGCTAAACTTTCTATCTATTTGGCTCCACTTCCCACCATATGCCTCTATGTACCTTCTGTCCTGCTTAGTCTAAACCACTCAACACGCCCTAAAAAAGCAGTCATACATTTTCACATGCCCTTGTCTTTTTTTTCTAAGTTGCCATTTCAGTGTGGAATTCTCTTGTCCCTGACAAAATCTTTTTACTTCTCAAGATTCAGACCCCAATGGCTGCCACTCAAGTAAATATCTTTGGGTCATCCATCCAACCACACAGCGTATGGAATGTCCAAAACGTGTTGTCTGTTTTACCATGCATCTCTGTGTTGCTCAATGGCTGTTTTCTTATCTCTCTCAGTAGACTTTATTTCACTGGAGGAAGGCCCATGTCCCATTCATCACTCATACCATGTGTCTTAAGGCCTCTGGCGCAATTCTTAGTTGGACTTCCTGAAGGTTTGGGGCATGAATGATTTAAGTGAGTAGGCATATTAAAAGGGGTGTTTCTGCAAAGGCATTCATCCTTGGTGTTTCACTATAGCTACAGGATAAATGTCCTTCTTGTGATACCATTTCTTATAACTGTCAATGTTTGCATCATTGAATTAATGACCTGTTTTCTGGTTTGTCATCACTTTTCTTCTCTTATGGCCAAGCTTTCATTATGAGACTATTTCCCCTCAGAGCCAAATTCTCCATTTACTAAAGTTAAATTTTATCTAAATATTATGATTTTCTCCCTATGTCTTACTTTATTAAAACCATTAGAACTTTTATTTCTGTTAATCAAGGTATTTTGTTTCTTTAAAAAATGTGAACAGTCTTGGGGGACTATATTTATTTCAGGATAAATAAACCCCAATCAAGATATGATTAAAATTTTTTAGAAATTATACTCTAAATATCAAGTTCTACTTGATATTTTATGCAACCAAAAGTGAGTATAGGGTTGAGTGAAAAGTAAGGATTATCATGGTACGTGTGTCTTACTTTTTAATATAGCAATCTACAATCAACAGTTATAATAATCTCATTGTGATAAAAACTTCATTGAAATTTAACCATAACTTTTTTTTTAAGATTTATTTATTTAATGTATATGAGTACACTGTAGCTGTCTTCAGACACACCAGAAGAGGGCATTAGACCTCATTACAGATGGTTGTGAGCCACCATGTGGTTGCTGGGAATTGAACTCAGGACCTCGAAGAGCAGTCAGTGCGCTTAACTGCTGAGCTATCTCCCTTCTCTGCCTCAAGACCAGCTCAGATTGGCTCTCCCTCTCCTTTCTTGCTCCAGCAGGGGATATGTGATTGCTTTGAGCCTATTAAAACAGATTCCAACTCCAAGAGGGCAAGCATAAAAAGTATTCATTATACACATCTAATATCAGCATTTCCAGTAAGTGGTGAAAGTTCCGATTTTTAGGTGATAAAGTATTATTATTAAAGTAAGTAAGTCATTGATTAACTGGAGAAAGAACTTTAGCCAGGGCTTGTTATAACATAACTTATAAATGTAAAAACAACAACGCTAAATGTTAAGAAGCCCTCAGTGGATGCTCGAATCCCATGAGAATGGGAAATATATAAACACGGTGGGTGGGGGGCTGTACTAGAAGAGACAACTGGATTGGTGAGGGTGCATCTCTGGGATGATCTAGAAACCGAGGACAATGGAAACTCCCAATAATCCATGAGAGGTGTAAAAGTTATCTTTTATTCACCAGATACAGTTGTCACCTCAGACGTTACTGCTGAATAAGCTCACTCTTTGTAGTTGTTTTTGAACTTTGGCTGCTGGTTCTACTCAGGTTTTCTGGCTCAAACCTCTCTCCAAGAATTTAACCTGGCTTCTTTCAGCTTCTCACGGAGTTGCTTTGCTTGGCCTCGATCTAACTCTGGCAATTTGTTCTAATCTTCTGGCTCCCTCTTGTTCTGTGACTTCACCTGCCTCTGGTGACCTGCACTGAATTTCATAAACACACAAACAAACTTAACTTCACCACACTGCACTTACTACATTGACTCACAATTGACTGACTGCGCGGCTCTTGAATGGCTTCTCTCCTAAGAGTTGGGTATATCTTATCTCTTACTCATTTTTTTAAATCTTTCTCTGATTTTATCCCTTTGTTTGCCCCTCAATTAGATTTCATTGTTTGAGATTAAATGTATATACTAAAGGATTCCAACCAGAGAAAATAAAGGTGTGTACTAAGGTTGTATCTGCATTCCAGCCAGATCTCACAGACTTAGAAGGTCTTTAGATATGATAAGAATGGCCATGTTCCTAGATTAAAATTCTTCTACACAGGGTGACCCTAGCTAAGAATCCCAAGGATATGGAGTCTGAACCAGTCATCTCCTATAACCAGGCAAGACTTCCAATGACTGGGAGACTAACCCAGCCACAAAATCTGAGACCTCCAATTTGTTGTGCCTACAAGATGTGCAGGGGTAAACGTGGAGCAGTGTGAGGAAAGGGCTAACCAATGACTGGTCCAGTTTGTGACCCACACCATGAGAGGAAGCCCACACTTGACACTGTTGATATTCTGCAATGCTTTCAGACAGAAGCCTAGCATTACTGTCATCAGAGGGGTTTACCTAGCACGTGAAGGAAAGATGCAGAGACCCACAGCCGAACATTAATTGGAGCTTGGGAAATCTTGTGGAAGAGGAGGAGGAAGGATTGAAGGAGCTATAGAGGTCAATGACACCACACAAAAGAAAAAGATCTACAAAATCAATTAACCTGAGCCCATAAGGGCTCATAGAGACTCAACTGCCAGCCAAAGACCTGGGCTCTCTGCACACATGTAACAGTTGTGCAGCTCGGTGTTTGTATGGGACTCCTAAATCTGGGGTGGAGGCTGTTTCTGGCTATATTGCCTGCCTTTGGATCCCTTTCCCCTAACTGGGCTACCTTGTCTAGCCTCAAAAGAAGAAGATGCATCTAGTCTTTCTGGAAGTTAATATGCCAAGGTAGGTTGATATGCATGGGAGGTCTGCCCTTTTCTGAGGAGGAGAAGAGGAGTAGAAGGAGGGGGAGGGGAGATGAAGGAACTGGGAGGAGAGGAGGGAGGGAAAGCTGTGATTGGGATATAAAGTAAATAAATAAGTTAAGTAATAAAAAGCCAATGCTTCAATGGGTAAAAGAAGCCCTTAACCCTCAAACTGTAAAATAGTGGGTGAATATGTATATACTTTTGACTGGAGAAAACTCTTCCTCAATATAGAGATGAAACAACTAAGAGAAACTGTGATAGATTAAACTACATAAAAGCATACAGAGCTCAATGGCTTCAGAGAACCCAATAGTCTGGACCGAGCATCAAATTGCCATCTAAATCCATTCTATTCTCCCTGTACATTAGGGAAGCTCTCAGACCTCATCTGAACAGCTCTGTGTAGTGTGTGGTGGTTAATGTCGAAACTCACAAGTGGTCAAAGTGCAGAGAATGAGTGACTGTGGAGTGGTCAGTCACAAAAAGGACATCTGGCTCACATCTTTCTCCAAGACCATTGATGAAGAAAGGAGGAAATACTGTAAGACCTAGAGGTCAAGGAGGATGGGAACAGAAACAGGGCTCTTAGACAGGGCAAGCCTACTACACTCATGAACTCACAGCACCTGCGGTTGCCAGCATAACACCAGCACAAGGTCAAGCCAGTCAACATTCCAGCATGCAGGGAGAAGGAAGGGGATTGTAAGCCCCTACCGCTAACTGACCACCTACAGACTGTTGAATCCTTCTTGAAGGTGTGGCCTCTGGCAGGTCAAGCATGTTCCAGTGATGGCTTCATACTCAGATGTATATGGCTACCACAGATTGGATTCTAGGCTTATATTCACAAATAAGAGGACACAAAGATACCGGGAACAGGATGGATTTGAGAAGAGTTGGGGGTGAATATCATCAAAATACATCATGCGAAATTCTCAAGGAATCAATAAAAATATTGTGCTAGATTTAAAAGATTTAGTGCTTGAGGTGGGCTACTTCTCTATGAGAAGAAAATGTTCTTAAGTATGATGTGTGTATATGAGTGTAGATATGTGTATGCTTGGGCATCTGTGTGGAGGTCAGAGAATACTTTTGTGGAGTCAGCTCCTTTCACCTTCCCAAGGATGAACTTAAGTTGAACTCAAGTCTTCAGGCTTGTACAGCAAGTACTTAGACCTGCTTAAAAATAATCTAAAAATTATTTTTAACTGATACATAAAATAGAGTCATTGAGTAGTATGTGATGTTTCAGCAGACATGTACATCGTGCCGTGTTAAAATCGGGTAGGTTTTTCTCTAGCTCAAATACTTTTCATTTATTTTTAGATAAAGTTCTTTCTTCCAATTTTCTGAAACACCCAGTAAATAACTGCTACCACCTGTCACCTTGCAGCTCAATAGTGCTCCATGATGTCTTACTCCAAGCTAAATACAACTTAATATCCTTGGTCAGCCTCTTCCTATCCCACCCTCCCCTGTATTCCCACCCAGCTCTGCTAGTGGCCATCCTGTTGCTGTCAGTTTCTGCAGAAATGAAAACTTTTAGACCCATTTAGGATTGAGATCATATCACCTCTGTGCCTGGATCCTCCTCTTCCTCCTCCTCCCTTTCCTCCTCCTACCCCTCTCCTCCTCCTCCTCCCCTTCTTCTTCCTCTTCTTCCTCCTCCTCCCCTTCCTCCACCTTTACCTCCTCCTTCTTCCTCCTCTTCTTGTCCTCCTTCTAGCTTTTTCCTCTTAATTAATTAAGTTTTATTCATTCTTCTCTCATACACTGCAGTTTAATTGCATCCCCCAATCCACTCTCCCCCACATTCACTCCTTTGTTTCACTTCAGAAAAAAAACCAGGCCTCCCAGGGATATCAATCAAACATAGATAAAACTAGCCACAGACCCTTCCATCAAGGCTGGGCAAGGCAACTCAGAAGGAGGAAGAGGGTTCCAAGAGCACTGCTTAGCTGATTTCATTATGGCTTCTGGTCCATATGTACTGTTGAAGGTGATAGGATTGCAATATGGCTAAATAGATACCCTATTGTACATATGGATAATATTTCAACTATTTCCATCTTTCAGTTGATATTTAGACTGCTCCCATTTTGTGAGTGGCATTACAATGAACACAGCAGTACAGGTGTATTTGCAAGCACACTACATCATTCCCTTGGGACACAAGGTAAGCGGTGGCATTGGCAAATTACAGAGGGGTTTATTTTTAATTGCATATCTAAGATATATTGTATGCTTTATCTTTAACTGCAATCATGCACTGTGTTTAGTCTTAATTTTTATTCTTTCACATCTATTTTGATCATATTTTGCCCCACCCCCAACTCTCAGATTATCTCCACCCCCTTACCTACCCAACTTTATGTTCTTTCTTTCGAATAGTTTTTTTGATACTAGAAGTCCAATTATAATTTATTATCAAGAAGAGGGAAACCTGGGCAAAAATGGTCAGAGAATATGAACAAATAATTCATGAAGGTACACGAGCTACTAAGAAAACTTCCAGAACATTTTTACTTACCCAGAAGCAGATTAATGCAATGAAATAAGAAAATACCAAACATTTTACAATAGCTAATTACAAATGATGATTATGAACTGGATTACCAGAAGTCATGCCAAAGGATACCATTAAATGGGGGAAAGTACAGGATTCTCACCCGCTGATGGAGGATAGTTACACCTTCTCTAGGGCTTAATCAGGCACTAAAAGCCTTAAAAATGTATAGGCGTCTGACCTGGGAATTTCACTTCTCTGAGTTAATGACACAAGAATAATTGAACAGCCGCACAACAATTCAATAGCTTTTAAAAAATGTTAGAGAGGTAGGAACGGTCTAAGTGATCAGCCGTAAGTGATTAGAGATATTATTTACCTCAGATGTGTAATGGAATGCTGTTTTACCTTTTCACAAAAAGTTTCACAGAAGAATATTTATCAACACGAAAATATATCAAAGATGTGAAATGTATTTAGTTTTACAGAAGAAGCTGCGAAAGGTGGAGTTAAAAAAAATAAAAATTCCTAGATGGAGTGATCTTAGGACGCTGCCCAGTATGTCTTTGTGTGGTGAAATAATGGGTAATTTACACGGAAAGATAAATGCAGCTTTCACCCCTCATCAAAAAAGCTTCTTTTTGAAGCCAAAAGAGACCAGGACAGAAAACCATAGCCAGACGAAATGCAGAGAAGAATTGACCTTGAGTTTCCTGCTCCAACTATCATGTCTACAACACAACTCTTGCACACCAAGGCTCAGAGACTATTGAGGAAGGCAGGGTAGGATAGAGAGATTTTAAGAGCCACAGGACTAGGAAGTCCACTATGAGAGTGTGCTTTCTGGCTGAGACAGGGAAGCTATACTCATGAAATCTGAACAACATGGCTGGCTGAACAAGACTCACTATCCTAACAACAGCTGGTGTGCCTATATAGTTGAAGGAAATATCATGGGCTCTGACTCTAGGGGAAGAGGTACCAGCAGTTATAAACTGCTGAGAGAAGGAGAGCCAGTCTTCCCCAGACTGAGGCCCCTGATTAATTCCTAAATACCAAGTAGCTGGCCCTGGAAACAGAAACGTCAACAACGCCGAACAGGTTCAGCAGGCTGTAGTTATATCCTTATTCATTCGTGTATATGGACCAACAGTGGCTAAAAAAGAGGAGGTCATGGATTTGGGTGGGAAGACACACACACGCACGCACACGCGCGCGCACACACACACACACACACACACACACACCTGTTTGTAATCCCAAAGGTGGGTTTCTACCCCACCTTTGACTATTCAGTTCCTGGACAAAAGACACACAACTGTTCCTATTTATAATAAGCCTTAAATAGTACAAGAGCTGAGGAGATGTCTATTCTCTATGTTATTACAATCTTCTTTCCTATCAATAACCCTGAGTTATTACTTACTATGTTTCATCTGGGCTGCTCGTAGCTCCAATTGGCCAGCCCTCAGGGCCATGTTTTTATGACTCACCTAACCCATGGCAGCTTCTCTTCCATTCACCTTCTTCTCTCCCTTGTGTGTTTCTCTTCTGACCCCAAGCCTGGGAATCTTAAACCCCACCTATGTCTCTTCTGCCCAGCTATGGGCTGTTGGCATCTTTATTTACTGATCAGAAATAACTTGGGAGCAAGGCCACATAGCCTCGTTTGTGTCTATGTGCAAACTCCAGGTCTGGGGATTCAGTGGGGGGACACACTTAGCATTACTATTCACACAGGAAGCCCAAACCGTAACACACACCCCACATTGCAACCCCACCCACCAAAAGCAAGAGCTTTGTCTTTTGTGTTTGTGTTCCTGTTTTCTTCTTTTAGCATTGATGCTGTTGCCTACTTGTGCCTGCTTTCTTCTACTCAAGTCTCCCGCTCTGGTAACCCTACTTGATAGATAGAACCTGGCCCTCCCGTCCCTCTATCTCACAGTCTTCCTGAATGTCTCTGATAAGCCCATTTGAAACCAATGGGAATTAAGTCTATAGGAACTAAGTTCTACAGTGCTCACTTCTCCTCCAATAGACAGACATTTTTACCTGGAACTACTCCATAGATCCCAGCAACTGATTCTGTTTGTCCCCAGCACTGGGCAGAACAATGTTACATCTGTAACACCAATGCCATAATGGACTTTTACGCTGGTCCTTTTCTTATTCCAATGACCTTTCTCCATGCAAATAGCTCTTAGCTTTGGCTTTGCTTTGGGGAGCACCTGAGCTGAGCCATGAATATGCTAATGTCATCACAAATTTATTAACGCATAAAACACACAAAGGCTCACAGCTCTGAAGCACATGAGCAGGAATGGCGATATCAGATTTTACTCTCCTTAGTAGGACCTCTCTGCCTCGGAGATCACAGGAGACTTTGCTGCCCTTTAGGCAAACTCAGTCTTGTACACTGTTACCCTTAATTACTTTCAGAGTGGTCCTCAGATCTTTCAGGAAGCAGGTCTGCAACAATACTAGAAATGGAGAGGATCTCATTGAGAAAATGGTACCTGTAATATCTCCCTTGGGGAAATTCCAGTGCACAGATAGCCAAGATGTTACTTAACATCCCCTGCTACCAGGAGCAGCAATCCCAAAGGTGTCAGTGCACTGCATACTTCTTAGACATAAAGGTCACTAGGAAAAGTCCAACTTTTACAGACCGAGGCAGAAGAATACAGAAAAATACTTACTCACATAGAGAAGAGTCAGAATGTACTGAAGGCCTCCCTCACCCCCCTGCCAAGATGCCTCACTCTGCAGAAGTAAGTCTGCATTCCCCTGCCTCAACTCATCATAATAGATCTCGAAGTGCAACTGAGCAGGAATCATAAGACAAATAGACGTAAACAGAGCAATGAATTACACGTCAAATCTAGAACGGGTTCCTCTCTCCAAACAAAAATGCCCCCACACAGGCTGGACGGGCTCTTCATCTCTCGGTAAGGAAGAGACCTATGCTTATGGCTCATTCCTATACAAACCAATGGGGGTGAAAGGCTACAGACACATGACTTCCATCCTCAATTGAGATCCTCTGGTTTAAGATATGACTTTAATAAAAGGAAGTCCCATAAAGGACACAGATAAAGCTTGTCCCCGTGCTGTATATTCTGTCTAGGTAAGCCTTTTCATAAAGGCCGGTGGCGATATTACTATTTATAAAAGGGGATCACCTCCCTTTCCGAGATTAAAAAGTTCTCTTATTTTCCCTAATTTCCTCCCACATCCTGGCAAGTCTTGATAACCTAATTCAAGGGGGACACCGAAATCTACCATCAAAGTTGATCAATGGCAGTCATTTCCCACATCCCAGGGAAATTAATTTTATAGATATCATCTTTTCCATTTTAAGCATTTCTGCCACGACTTTGCTGTAAATGGCTGATGTCCAGTGCTTCACTGACTTCTGAGAGAACCCAGTCTACAGGGATACCTGACTCAGTACGCTTATAGTTATTGGTAATAGAATCTTGACTAGCTTTTGGCGATCTTCAAGGAGAGCATTCCTCCGGGAGTTTATGCCACCAGAAACTGAAACACTGCCTTGGTGGCGGGGCTTTTTCCATTATAGAACCTCCCCTCCCCCTGTACTTAAGGCATCTCTCCAGTGCAAAAACGGGAATCAAAGTGGTAGAAACTACAGAGTACGTTCAGGTTGACCTTGTACATTCAAAGTCTGGTTTCAAACACTATTCTCTTTCCTTTAACAGCTTGGGGGTGGGGAGGTTTGGGGAAGCACCAGAGAGGAGTGTAATGCAGCCCTCGGACTGAGCGTCTGAAGCCTATAGTTGCACCAGCCATATTCACCACCAGGTGGGTAATACAATGAATGATACAATATGATGAAAATCAGGTGAACTGTGTAGCCTACGGTTGCATTAGGAGGTGAACTATGTCTTTGGGTGAGAAAGTAAATGTCTCAAGAACCTCAAGTTAGATAAAAAGAATGTCTTGAAAGCCCACAAAAGCCACTGTAAGATGCCCTACCAAACTGACTAAGCTGAAGTGGATGTTGTTGAAGTCTGTAAGACAGCAACCACACCAGCATACCCAGGTGTCATGGCTACTCCTGGTTGTCAGCTTGACACACTTAGGAAGAAGAAACTTCAATTGAGTTATTACTTCTATCACATAGGTCTGTGGACACATCTGTGGGGCGTTTTTTTTTTAAAAAATATTGCTGATGGATATAGGAGGGTCTAGCCCACCATGGGTGGTACCATCCCTAGGCAGCGGTACCTCCTCTGTTGCATAAGAAAGCCACCCCAGCAAGCCAGCAAGCATCTTACTCTCTGCTCTCTTCCTCAGTACCTGCCCCTAGGTTCCTGCTGTGACTCCCCTCATTGGTGAACTGTGACCTCTACACCAAATGAACTCTTTCTTCTCTGAGTTGCTTTTAGTCAGTGTTTCATCCTAGCAACAGAGAAGCAAAGTAGGACACCAGGGGATTGTCAAAATAAGCTTGACTGGTGGACCTGCCTCAGTTAATAACATAAGCTGTGCAGTGAGTTGAGCTCTTGAAGTGTACTGATTTCATTATCCTTTTCATTATAACCAGAGGCCTCTCTTCAAGCTAAATCCCAGAAGAAGAGTCAAGGAGTTTCTTTATTTGAATTGAGAAGGTGGCAGCCTGAGGCTCCTTTGACTCCCGTCTACTCCCTGCCTAACGTGGCCTTGCTAGGGGCTGGGCTAGCATGAGTGTATTTAGGCGTATTTTGAAGTGAAGACTTTAACCAGAGAGATGAGATATTTTCTAAAGAATATCCACCAGTCCTTCCATGTCAGAGCAGCCTCTGGCATGAGGATTACACTGCGATTTACTGAACTCGGCTCATCTGTCTCTCTAGATTGCCTTTGACTGCCTGTCAACCCTGGAAATTATTTACCTCCCCAGAGTTTAAACTAATCCCTGGTTTTCTTCCTCCCGTTGCCACACTGCTCATTCACCTGTCAGATGGCAACTGTATTTCTTTTAGCTCTGAGAGGTCTATTTGCTTTGAACCCATCAGGTAGATTATATGGTCTGAGGACTTTAACTTGGAGAATTCCACGGATTCCTGTAACCAGGGTAGGAACACAAGTGTTACTCCCCCTCCTTCTTTTCCTTAGCGTATGATAGCTGCACGAAGCAGTTGGCTGCATTGCAACTTTTTCACCAATGCATGCAGCATATTTAAAGCATTTTTACATTCCCCACCCTTTAGTTCCTCTTTTTCACCTCTTGTTGATTTGCCCTGCTTTTCCACCTAAACAGTCTCCTATATTTATGTTCTCATTGTCTTATTAAAATCTAGATTCTCTACGAATGAAAAAAAAAGTACAAATATTGCATTTGCAAGTCTGGCTTATTTTTCTTAATATGATGATCTTCAGTTCTATCCATTTTCTCCAAAGTGACACAATTCTATTTTCCTTTATGGCTCAGAGAAGCCTATGTCAAATATACGCAAGTTTTCTTTGTGGTTAGTTGCCTTTTGAGGGGCACCTGGATGGACTTATGCTATGACCATAACTTGCTGTTATGAATAAACTGTAGTAAATGGATGCCCAGGTATCTCCAGAGTGTGACAACCTAGGTTTCTTTGGATACTCAGGAGTGGTATATCTGGATTAATGGTCGATCTATTTTTACTTTTGTGAGGATCCTTCTGACTGATTTCCATGGTGGTGGGACTAACTTGTATTTCTCTCAACTTAAAAGGCTTTCTTTTCTCAAGCATTTTTTTTTCATTAATTCCAGACATTCTGATTAGGATGAGATGCCATCTCAGTGTAGCTTTGATCTGTATTTTGCAGACTAAGAATGTGGAATATTTAACTTTGTTGTTTTATCTCTCTTCCACATTTCTTCACATTGCAGCTTGATATTGACCTATTAGGCAAGACATGCCCACTGCTATAATAGTGGTAATACTATTTGTGGGGGGTAACCAACCACTCTCTTGATTAGATCTAAGTCTTGCTCCCAAGGAGATAATCCATGCCTTGTGTAGTATACATGTCCAAAACCCAAGGCTAGGGAAGACATAGGCCTAAGAAGGGAACTTACTGCTGTGATGTCTCTTTGCTAATTGGTCATGTTGTGAAATTGCCCATGAAATATTTTTGTTTTTATCCACAGATTTGTGATGCTCTTTACCTTGGTCAGAAAAGCTTCTCATCACAGTGGATAGGGTTTAATGCAGAGACACATAGCTGTTCAAAGATTAAGGGACAGTGAGTGCTTAGCCATAGATGGGGCATTTATACAAATCCTCATCAAACACTTAAGGAATATCAAGTAAGAGAGGACAGAAAGACTGTAAGAGCAAGAAGGTGGGGAGGATGGCTATGAAGTGCTGTCCTCTGGACACAATACGGCTGCTGTACACACGAACCCATAGCAGTTGTGATTACTGTCACAAGATTAAGTGAGTTAAAATTTTCAGCATGGAATGGGGTTAGGGTCCCAAGACCCCAGTCACAATTGTGGAGAGATTTGCTGTTGGTGGCTACTAGAGGAATAGTAGTCACTTTTGGAGAGGGTTGAGTGAGGTTCCCTATGTCGCAGTGGATAACCTGTGTGTTGTGCATGTGCACGAGCTCAGCACTAATTGGGCTCAGTGGATTGTTCAAAGAAAGGAGAGTGTGTTGGAGAAATGGTCCAGAAGTCGAGAACACAAGCTGATGGACATGCGAATGTGTAAGGAAGGAAAAATCACCAGACTCCACCCGTAGCCAGAGAGCTACAGGCAACGGAGAGACATTGAGGACAGGAGTAGTCTTCTCCTAAGTCAGAGCCCCTAATCGTCTATCCAGTACCAACTTGTCAACCCTGAATCTGTAACACAGAATAGACTCACAAGTTGTATGTATGTATTTATGCATATGTTTATGTGAAAGAAGAACAATTAGGGAGGAGGAGGCCAGGAGATAGGGAGGGGGCAAGGGTGAGGATATGGGAGAATTTAGAGAAAGAAAAGAGAACGGAAAGAAAGGATGGAATTATATTATGAATAAAACGCTAATTAAAAAGTCACAGCAGCACAATAATGGGGCAGCTGGTCACACTGCTTCTGTATTCTCTCTATACAATATGAGATCTCAGATCATTGAACCACACAATACATAGTCAGGATAGATCCTGTGTCTTCAGTTAAACCTTCCTGCAAATGCCCTTACAGACACATGGAAAGATGCGATTCCGTGGTGATTTCAAATCATTCAAGTTGACTAACAGGACCAATCATCATATACTCCATTTGTGGTATTGTGTTGTGGCTGTATAGAGTGCACACGGACAGTGTTCTTATTACCCCTAGGAATATGGTAAGGGGCCTGGTGGAGACTGACATAATCTCACTAACTCTAACGCAGGCTGTATTCTTTATAGTATTGGGAAAACTGCTGGTTTTTCAATTGGGCACTAGAGGAGAGGCTGCTATGTACTTCAGGGACTGTGATGGATGAAGCGTGTGTACATTTCAACCCTAGCTTGACAGCATGGAGCATAGTGAGGTATCTATATCATGAGAAGCACAGAGCAGAAATGGAAGGACTTAGGGTGCTCTGTCTTTCTTTTGGAGTTTTTCTCTGGAACTTCCACTCTACCCAATGATAAACTGGAATTGCTGGCCCGCTACTTCCCTTCCAAGTTCCCTGCTTTGCTTTGTTACCTCGAGCACACGGCTAAAGATGAGTAAACATGGGATAAAGCTTCTCTGTGTGGATCATTAGGTCTACACTCTTGTCTAGATTACAATGAAGGTCCTCCAAACAGACTATTGCATGCTGATTTTAGCATCCTCTATCTCTCTCACCATTGGTAGTCTGATGGCAGCCCGAAGTCTTCAGCGTAACACAGGGGCCCTCACAATCATCTCACAGGTGTTTGCGTTGCTTATCTCTCTTTTCCAGGCTACTATACTCCTCCCTGCTAATTCTAACAAAGTCAAACTGTTTGCATTCTCCAAAAGGTCACACACGCTCTCATTCTATCTTTCAACGACTGCCTCCTCGCCCTCGAGATTTCAATCTTGGCAATTATTTTTCTCCTCTAGGACCTCTCTGAATGTTCTTACAAGTGCCATAGATGTTGGAGAGAGACTGACCTGCCAGGTGGGTTTTGAGAACACAAATGTATTGTTTCAGTCTTAGTTAAGGTTTTACTGCTGTGAACAGACACCATGACCAAGGCAACTCTTATAAGAACAACATTTATTTGGGGCTGGCATTTATTCAGAGGTTCAGTCCACTATCATCAAGGCAGGAACATGTCAGCATCCAGGCAGGCATGGTGCAGGAAGAGCTGAGAGTTCTACATCTTCATCTGAAGGCTGCTAGCAGACTACTGGCTTCTAGGCAGCTAAGATGAGGATCTTAAAGCCCACATCCACAGTGACACACCTATTCCACCAAGGCCACATCTACTCTGAGAGAGCCACACTTTCTACTAGTGCTTCTCCCTGGGCCTAGCATATACAAACCATCATAGCTTTCCACTGAATTTAACACATCCTATTTTTCCTTTGAGTACTAGGAAAAAGCAGAAAGAAAAAAAATCAAGAACCAAGCCCAGGGAGCCTGATTCAAAGAGCCTGCCTTCACAGTCATTTGTCCAGTCTCACTACAGTAATTTCCACAGACTTCAGTGTGCTATTCTGTCCAGCTAATGGTTACATTAACAGAGGAAGTTAATACCATTGTGCCGGATGCTCACTGGATGCCCATGCTACCCTGAGCAGACATTTTTTTTAAAAAGCTCAATCTTACAAGATTTTTTTATACAGGTACGAATGCCCTGTGGTTCACCCCTACTAGGGCCCTCTTACCCAACATTGTCTCCTTTAATGTGTTGATTACACTCCAGAACCACATACCAAGGCAACAGTCCCCTGGATTGCCCCAATCCTACTATTATGTTCTTTGCATTCACCAACATGTGTTAGCGAGGTATTTGCATATATCTGACTTGGAGAACTGAGGCATACTCTGCTGTCCACAGGATGGTTGGTCTCCTTTGGGTGTT
Organism: Rattus rattus; assembly: GCF_011064425.1. NCBI lineage: Eukaryota > Metazoa > Chordata > Mammalia > Rodentia > Muridae > Rattus > Rattus rattus. The sequence goes on from NC_046157.1 coordinate 150,889,334, forward strand.
TTCAAGTGAAAATCTAAGCACACAGATGAATGCTGGCAACCAGGAATCCCTGCTTAGTATACGGGCTCTCTCAGGATGAAAGGGGTTTTATTTAATAATGAAAACAATTAGACGACACAGAATTAAACTACATTGCACTTATCACAGGCATTGGCTGGGTTTGTGTGCACTATTCATGCACTTGGTCTAATTCAATTATGTCTCAAGGTGCCTGATTGCTAAAGTTAATTAGACAATAAAAATGTAATTTATCAGTTGTATTTACAAAAAAAAATAGAGAGTTTAACCCTGGAAGGAGCATCTTACCTCTATTTGTGCTTTATGAACAATGAGACCTTTAAAGATCCTGAGAAACAATCATTAAACTAAGATTGTGAGTTCAGTGAAAGGTGGGTCTCTAAACAAAGTTATATTGATATTGAAGAGGATGAAGCATGCCATGAAGACAGACTATGACATCTACTGACAACATGACTCCAGCCCCAGGGTCCTTACCGTGTGACCACTGAACACCTGCAGTCCTTTGTCCAGGCTTCAGTGAAGATGGGGGATCATTGATCCCTTTGTAATTTTCCTGTAAAATTAAGATGTTGTTATCCTAAGAAGGTTATGATATGGTATATTCATGGCCTCTTTGCCTCACACTTTTACAACCTGCTCACATTGGCTGCAAAGACCGGATGTTTGTCTGGAGTTTGCGATGTGTCTCCCATTTGTAAGGACACACAGCTGCTGCCTAGAAGAATGTGTGACTGGCTATCTCTTTGCAGCAGTCTGCCACCAAAGCATGCCTCAAGGAAAAGTGAAATCTGGCAGCAAACTGTCACCTTCTGGTGTCCGGGATTTGTGCAGAAAGAGTCAGGCACTTTCCTGCATTCCTCAGTAGCCCCACCTGCCTTTGGCTTGTCCTTTACCTTGTTCTTCCCTCTGATGCTTCCTATGACCTTAGATTTAAAGAGAATAAAGTTCTGTAATTGGGACGGACACTTCCTTCCCAGTTTTCAGATGCAGCTGAAATCCCAAGTCTTTATTCTATAAGTATCAAGTTTCTCACTTTCATGAACTCTCATTGGTCAGTTTATTGTGTGCTTTGTAAACCCCTTAATCGGATGAGTAGCTTATCTTTCTTCCTAGACCATGAGCTCATGGACAGAAAACCACTGTCTTATCCTTTGACGAAACCTTATAGCTCATAATCTCAGGGCTTTGCCCGTACATACAACAGGCATCCAAAACGGCACTTCGACGAATGGATTCATTAGCAGGATTCACTGGCTGACAGCACAGCTAGGCTCCATATTAGATAACTGCATACTTCTCACACAGGAATATGTGCCCCGCTTGTCTTCACTCCTAGACCTGGGGCACTGCCTGGGGTTCTGCCTTTCTCCCTCCCAGCTGATCCCAATGCTGCTGGCTCAAGGCTTTTACTTTAGCATCAAGACCTTAGACAGAAAGAAAATGAGACACGAATAAATCTTTACTTTTGGTTCTTTTACAGAGCCACACCTAGATCACAATTCCGGCTGATGTGAATTTCAATATCTTAGAGACTTGGAGAAATATTCAATAGCCAATTAAGTGTCTTCTATACAATAATAAATCTGCACGCCACAGTCATTCACTGAGGTGTTAATTTGCATGTGCCCTTCCTTCCTTCTCATTCATCGTTGGAGCAGAGTCAAGCCCATTCAAACTCTGTGTATCTCAGATGTCAAGAGGTAGGGGTGGGGAGGAAAAGCTATTGGAAGGCAACCAACCTTACATTAGGTAATCACATTAGCATTGGGGAACAAAGGAAGGAAGAAAAGAGGAGGAAAGAAGGAAGGAAAGAAGGAATCAAGGCAGAGTGGAAGAGAGAAAAGGAGGGGAGGAGAGAGAGAGAGAGAGAGAGAGAGAGAGAGAGAGAGAGAGAGAGAGAGAGAGAGAGAGAGAGAGAGTCTTAAAATTGAGAGCAAAAAGAAAATTAGACTGTTATGTGTAATGTGGACATGGAAGGCACACATTTCTAGGGCTCTGTGGACCACAGTATACAGGCAGATTGGTACTTAGAAGGTATCCCATTGCTGTCATACTCCACAACTATCTACTACATCTATACAACCAATCCAATCATTAGCCAAGGATCTGAAAGAAGACTGAAAGGGCGGAGACGCGACAGCAGTGCTTGAGAAAACATCTACCTAGCAGGTGAGTCTGGACACTGGAGTTAAGTCAAACGAGATGTTAACCGTCTAGCTAAGTTTGTGAGGGAAGACTCATACTTGATAAGAACTCTGAGTGATGAGTTAAAGATAAAATCAAACCAGGCAATCATTACTCTCCACCCTACACACACACACACACACACACACACACACACACACACACACACACACACCATTAGCTCAGTGGCTTCCCTTTCCACACAGAATGCAATCCAAATCATTTCCAGGGACTACAGCCATCTCTGTTGTGTGTCTGAGCTGTTTGCAATGGTAGGTGCAGGGCACACTTGAATGTGGCTGATCTGAACTGAGGTGCACTCCAGCAGGGAGGCATAGTAGATTACAAGGCACGAGGGAAGAAGGAGAAAACTAGAGAAGAAGGAGCAAAGACAATGGATATAAGCACCTGGGTGGTATGTTGTATATTAATTATGCATAGGAAGATGTTTGATCTATATTGGGCTAAACTAATTTTATCCAGTCTTTATATTTTCAAAAATGTAGCTATCAGAATATGTTACACGAAATTCACAACTTACATCTAACTTATAGTGGACAACTCCATTCCCCAGTAACTTTATTTACAGGACCTCGTGTCTCACCTCTTCCTTCTTTCTGGTAGTCTCAGTGTCATAGCAGTGGGGTCTTCCATGCAACAAAATTTACACCCATGGAATTAACATGGTGCCTAGAAGCCTTTACTCAGAGATCAGTGTGTGGATCTCTTCCTTACTTCATTCAAGAGGATTCACTTTGAGTGGGCATTTCTCTCTCCTCTCTGAGCCCTCATCTACCTTCCATCTCATCTGCTTTATTTGAAAAATACTTGAAGATTTATTTGTATTATTTTAAATTTGTGTGTGTGTGTGTGTGTGGTGTGTGTGTGTGTGTGTGTGTGTGGGGTGGGGTGTGTGTGTGTGTGTGTGTGTGTGTGTGTGTGTGTTGTGTGTGTGTGTGTGTGTGTGTGTGTGTGTGTGTGTGTGTGTGTGTGTGTGTGTGTATACAATCGAGTTTAGGTGCCTGCAAATCTGCAGAGGTCAGAGGAGTCAGACCCTCTGGGGCTGAAGTTACAGGAGATTGTGAGCCAACTAGTGTGGATATTGGGCCCTCACATGGGTCCCCTGCAAGGATAGAGTGCATTCTTAACTGCTGGGTTACCACTCCAGCCCCCCACATTACCTCACATAGCATCAAATTTGCAGTGAGACCCAAGAGTCTCGTTTGTTTCCTTTAGCAACATTTTCAAATATAAGGAACGGGCATGGTGTGGAATAGACACATGTTAATATATATGGAGTTATGTATTCCAACTAGCTCTTGCTATAGATTAGTTTTCCCACTGAGAACATTGCATAACTTCTTTGCCTTTAACTATTATAATCCACTTATAAATAAATCCTATTGTCTCATGAGAAAAACAAGGTTTAGAAATATTCATGAAGATACGTTCTAAATGCTTTAGATGTGTTTGCTTGTTTCTAGGATGTCGACAATGTTCTTGAACATTTTTACAGGATTGGAAACTGAGGGCCAATTAGTTATTTGTCTAAGGTCATATATCCAGGAAGTAGTGGGGCTGGAAAACAAAAAGTTTAGTTCAGAAACCCTCACTTTCTTGCTTCTGGGTAGGTCCCCAAGATGTTTGCATGCAGAGTGAGCTCTGTTCAGGATCTGACTTCAGCACAAGGCTCTCAACCCCAGATAATGCCACTACCAGAACCTCTCTTCTCCATGCAATACTCCTGTCTCCTGGGACTTCTGGCCATACTTCCCTCTCTTCTGGATTCTGCATCCACTCGCTTCATTCATTATCTTAAAACCTAAAGACCTTGTCATGCTCCTCCAACATTCATTCCTTCCCAGCCTTCCTCTGAACACTGGTAGTTTCCTTCATTTTCTGGAAAGGAAGCCCAAGACTTTCTATTGTTCTTTCGCTCCATAGTCCTACCCAGGAATTCCCCCTTCTCAGCATTTTTCCTTCTTTCCTCCCTTTTCTTTAAATTCCTATTGTTCAGGGTTTGAATTATGAAAAAGTGGACTGTAGGATTCCTTCTTCTTCTTCTTCTTCTTCTTCTTCTTCTTCTTCTTCTTCTTCTTCTTCTTCTTCTTCTTCTTCTTCTTCTTCTTCTTCTTCTTCTTTCTTTTTCTTTTTCTACTGTTGCTGCTGCTCCTAGTGCTTTCTCTTTTACTTCTTCTTCTTCTTCTTTTTCGTCTTTCTTCTTCTTCTTCTTCTTCTTCTTCTTCTTCTTCTTTGGCAGGGGGTGCAGGTTATAAGGGCAAGGGCAACTAGGGAGGACTGGATGTGATGATGGTGCACAAGGTGGAATTCACAAATGATCAATAAAAATGTTATGCTGGAAAAAATAAATCTACTTAGGTTAACAATACAAAGAAAAGTTAGAATGTGCACCCTCTTGCATAAAAAAGCAAGTCCTTTCAAGTTTGTTCAATGGCATTGTCAGTTAGGGATTTCAGTTTTCTAGCCATGTTTCCCCCACTTCCACACCTGACCTGCGATCAGTTCCTTTATTCACTGCCAGACATCTTTCCTCTGTTCCCACCTCTGCAGTGTAGCTCCTGGCATCCTCTGCTGAACATCTCTGCCACATCCCTGTCTATGGTCCAACTCCTATCAAACCTTTCTGCAAAGCCCTCTTTGAACACCAAGTCTGTCATCATTCGGCCAAGCCTTGATCCCAAGCGGTGTTTATCTGATTTTCCCTGTGAAATCTCTGTGCCTTCCTCTGGGATTCCTTGAAAATGGCTTTTGCCATCTTCTTTGGTGGTGTGTGGTCACTAAGGGCCCCTCCACTAAGAACAACTTGGGGGATTTGGGAGATAGCTCAGTTAGTAAATGCCTACACGGGGTCCTAATTAGACTCTTCATAACCCATATGAAAAGCGTGCTTGCAATCACAGTCCTGTGTATATTCTTAGGTCTTTTTGTGGAGTTCTAGTCAAGTGAGAGACTCTGTCTCAAACAGCGGAGAGGAAAACACCTGACATTAACCCCTGATCTCTATAAACACATGCATACATTTACATATGAACCTACACATACCTTCACATGTTAACATCGCATAAGAATAAGTTTAGAGTTATTCATATTCATAGATAGAATCCAGAATAAGGAGAATTTGGAGGTCAAAGATCATATGTTACATTTGAGAAAAAATAATTTAGCAGATTTTTCAAAGCATATTCTTACTTGTTGTGCTTCATATTTTATGCCAATAAATAATACTAAGAGGTAAATTTACTTGCCCAAACAGAAGAGAACTTGAAAATGTTCCTATATAACTGTACATAACAGACTGTAAAAGTGAAGGTCAGACTAGACAGAAGCCAATGGAAAAATCTAGAATTTGCATGAAGATTTTCTAACTCTCAGGTTTTACCATAATCTATCTTACTGAATTTAATCTGGAGAAGAAAAAAGAAAAAAAGCTCCACTTGATTGATGGAGTATCGGAGATTGACTCATTTAATATTCTGTCTGGGGCTGTTGACTGTAACTCTGCAGCACCCGTTCACTTGTCGGCACGAAGTTTACAGCTTGCGCTGGTTTTTCACATCCATACGTTGGGATGCTGGTGTTAGCAAATGGGGAAATCAGAAGTGAGAGGGACCAGGAGAGCACCGGTGCACACAAGGTAGCTGTGTAGGCATTTCTTGTCTGACAACTTTGTTTCTTCATGAGTGATCAACAAAGACATCAGATACCTACTTCCAGGGACTATGCAGCCCTTGTCCATAAATGCTGAAAAGAAAACAACCAGGCCACATGACCGTTTCTGTACATAAAATGTTGAAATCGCATCACATTCCAGTTCCTGGTTTTTAGGGGAGGAGAAGAGAGAGATGAGAGCTGGGATTTGCCGGAGATTTGAGCAGGACCAAGGCGCTCAGGCAGGATTTACATAACAATGAGGTCCAAATCGCACAGGTGCACCCATCCTTTTCTTTTCCTGTGTAATCTACACTTTCTAAAACACTTTAATATTCACTTTTCTTTTTAATCCTTTTGAGATCCCCAACCTTTAAATGGACAGTCCTCCTGGGGTTGAGAGAGCCAGTCTAACCTCTCAGTGAGTATTACCCATTCTAGAGAAAATTATTTGGAATATAAACTCCTTCTATTAGGCTGAAAATTAAATTCTCAAAAAGTAGGGCATAGATGAGCAGGGCGGTGGGGATAGCACTGAATAATGTCGTTCAGAGTCCCTGTACTCTGTCACTCTGAGGCAGTCATCTCCTAACGAAACCAGCTCTAAGGAATGAAACTGAATCTGAATGTGCTAATCGTTTATTAAACTGGTGTCAGATCACCAAGTATTGAGTGGATATGCAGAATGGCCCCTGCATTTTTTTTTTATCATCACTGACTTCCCTTGCGCTTTACCATAGCTATGACAAAATAACCTACAGAATATCATAACACTGGGGAAGGAGACAAAGGAGGTTCTTGAAATCATGCCAAGGAAGCAGAGAGAGCATATGGGGATTGGTAGAGAGAACCTTCTTTGATCTTCCTCCAGTTAGGACCCATTGCCTAAAATTTCAAGAGCCTTCCAAAAGAGAGTTTTACTGTCTGGACAAGACCAAACATTTATCTTCTGAGCTTATGGAGGAAACAGTGAATATTCAAAGCATACCGTTACTGAAGAGAAATATCAGGAAAGGTGAGGTGTCATGGGTCAATTTCCTGACTTGGGTATTTGAAAAAGACTTCAAATAAAATTACAAAAGTTTAAATATCCTTTCTAAAACTAAAGGAAGTTTGGACTCATCTGGTAATGGTTATAACCCATTTTTTTTTTCTATAGTCCCTAAAGGGCAAGGTGCAGGTTTTCAGCCTCATAGCTGCAGTAGAGTGCTAAAGAAAATAAATACAACCCTTCATTATTATGTTTTAACCCCCATCCCCACTGATCAGCCATGGCATTTTATCTTTGACCTTTACTGACTCATAGGCTAGGGGTATTCCCCTTCTACATTTCTGGGAGTGAGCTTGTTGACACAGCTACTGGATGGCTAGCATTAGGACTGGTTTCCATGGTTGCAGGGTAAAATTAGAGTTTGCTATTCATTTTCTAGTATAAAATAAGTGAGAAAGAGACGTGAGTCTACTGAGGGGAGTAACAATGCAGACACAGAACCAGAAACTTAGGACCAAATAGTACAGGAAACTAGAAACATAGACCTGGGCAAAGATGAGAAACATGGATCCTTGAAGCATATTTCATCACCTCCCACCCTTTGCTCAGTACTTACATTAGTGGTCGTCTTAGGTTCAAAGGCGATGCCTTCAATTCCAAAAGAGCACTTCATGGTAGGACAATCTTTGGAGAGTTGTCATTTAAAAGATGATTTTTGGTCAGAGGAAATGAGAGGAAGAAAGGAGAAAGAGAGAGAGAGAGAGAGAGAGAGAGAGAGAGAGAGAGAGAGAGAGAGAAAGCAAATGAGACTCCACTGTTTATTAAGGATAAACCATAATAGCTAATTATGAATTGAAAAAAAGCACTCCATGGAGTGGTTTTGCTTCCAGCATGAACCGTTTGATGAGTGTGGGCTTATTTCATTCAGAGACATACCAGGTCACTGGTATTTCCAGACCTCAGCTGAGACGTTGTTTCCAAAGGGACTACACTACTAGAATCCTGAGCAGCAACTTACCAAATAGGACACCAGTGCCTTGTAAGAGTTGATGAAGCTTCTCAAGTGCCTTTCACATTGCTCCAGAGTCGTAAGAGTGCCTATTCCTTCTTATAAATGCTATGCTCAGACAAGATCTAAAATTTCTCCTAATGTTGTCCTGATAACACTTACGCTACTTTATTATTACCATTTTCAATTAAATGGAAGAGGATAGAATTCTAAATAAACACCATAGGGTCTTTTTAAGATTAAAGCAGTCAAAAATTTTCTATTAAACAATATTAGAATTTTAATTACAAAAACCCCAAATTATTTGGAAACATTTTATGAATGTTAGAGAATTTTAATTTGTATCATTTAAATTTACATGCTACAAATATTATGGGAATTATCCATTAAGTCCATACTATTGATTTAAGTTACATTTTTTTTCCCTCTAGGATTTCAGAGAATTGTCTTTCAAACAGAAAGGTGATGATGTTTTTCATTTACTTTCTTAGTTCATTAGTCAAATGTTCTGGACTCACACTATATGCAAAGGCTTGTGCCCCAAAAATTCTGTTTTCATGTCTGAAAGCAACCACCACATACAACAAGTGCATAGAATTTGTGGTAATGGGCAAACCTACATCATGCTTCAGCCATTGTTGGTTTAGGGGATAGGGGCATGGGAAGACTGTGATGGAATGTCTTCAACATACTACTGTCATTGATAGTGCAAGATATGTAGCTCTTCTCTCAACAGGAATGATAGATAGTTTATTCTGGACAAATATAAGTGACCATGGCCAGAGAATACAGATTTATGTTACCCCATATTCTAAGACAGTAGTAGTTTTATGACGTTTCACAATCACAGAACAAACAAAAATCATAAATCATTACACTTTTCAATTACATTGAGGGAAATATCAGAGGGATAGATGGCAGCACAGCGGGGCAGTTTTGCTTTAAGTCTTAGATGCTATCTGCAGACATTCTTAGCCTTTCAGATGATGGGAGCTAGGGTAGGTTCATACATTCCAGAAGGATCTACCTGATAGGCATAAGGATTTTGGGTCACATACAGGGATCGGCAACAAAGTGGCCTAAAGTTGACTCTAGATGCCCTGGCTCTGGACCTATATAACATTTCAACTTCTCTACAGCATTGAGGTTCTTTTTTTTTTAAAGATTTATTTTATGTATGTTAATACACTGTCGCTATCTTCAGACACACTGGAAGAGGGCATCAGATCCCATTACAGATGGTTGTGAGCCACCATGTGGTTGCTGGGAACTGAACTCAGGACCTCTCAAAGAGCAGTCAGTGCTCTTAACTGCTGAGCCATCTCTCCAGCCCCATTATTGAGTTTCTAATGAGTCAACCAGCCTTTGTAGTTGCAGCTTATTTCTAGAAACTTCCCTTCCTACATCTACATGGTACTTCACTGATTCACATTCTCTGCTCTGAACCACAGAAATGCCAAGGATAAAAAGAAGATAAGTTGTCATTAGGGATGAGCAGCATACCTTAAGCAAGGTCCCTTTTCCTGGTTAGCTCTACCCTCATTGAAAGCCCCTCTGTCTGTTCTTGTCTATCTCTCTGAGGAAGTCACACTTTTACTTTGTCCTCAAGATGCCCAATGATTCAGGCCTTATCGTGCACTTCTGCAAAGTGTGGGTGGCTCTCATCACAGACTAACTTTATAAGAAAGGGGCTGTTATTTACTGAGCCCATCCAGGGACAGGACAACATGGAGACAATAACAAAAAGCCCAAAGTGAAAACTTCTCAGGGACAACGGACAACTTACTTGTTCTTTTTTGGGCCCAATGTTCCCGTTCCCATCTATAGAATTGATCATAGACAGCATTTGCGTCACAAGACCATTGAAACTGTTCTGATAAGCTCCTATTCTCACAGTATCAATGAAGAATAACAACCTTTTAATAATCACTCACTATAGTTCTTCATTGATACTGTGAGAATAGGTGTTTGTCTTAAAAATAAACACAGAGTAGATGTTTTGCTTTCAGGAAATCTGTCAACATTCATGATAAACCAATAACCAAAGAGACAGGGGCCAAGATTACCTATTAAAAAAGAACTCTGGCCTAGAACCTTCCATAAGCTAAGGAAGCCAACAGAAATCAGTGGAAAGAGACAAACTATTGTACCTTCAACCCTCCAGAAAACCACGGTTGCCTCAACAGCCTGATTTGATTAATAACTAACAGCTTTCTCAACATTCACCAGCTTCTAACTTATGATCAATTGGGAAAGCCAAACATGCTGCTTACACAGATCATGTGGAATACCTTACACCTCGTCAGCATGAACTGTGAACCCGTTTCCATGGTCTACATCAGTACATATTTACGCACTTCTCTTTTCTCTAGTCAAAGCCCTTCCCATTATGATGTCCACCAGTATGTCTTTACCAAAACCCATTCTGGTTGTTTTAGCCCTTATAATAAACTCTAGTGACAGTCTCTTCTTGGTACCATTTAGGTGGTCTCAATTTATTACCCTCTCTCAGCACACAATAGGGACAAGCTGGATCCATTCTTGGTTCACCAGTCCAAGCCCAGCACCTCACATAATGTTTCAGACACATGAATGATAGACATCCCAATCTTCAAAGCCTCACAGAGTTTCTCTCCTGAACAAGTGAGGCATTGGGAACTGTGACAAAAAGGACTTTCCCCCATCATAAGAGGCCAACCAAGTGAGTGGAGCTATGTAACAGTCTGGCTCTTCTGATATTTGTGCAGACTTCTTGAATCACAGAGCTCTGGGAGCCAACTGGCCCTTTCCCACAGCATTAAGAAAGCAGAGGTGTTTTCTCACAAGGTGTTTCCAAGGGTTTAATGAGCTCCTGTGAGTGAAAGAATTCAGCAAGGGTCTGGGAAATAGAAGAGTCTTTTTGCGTGCTTCATGGCCTTGTTTATGTTCTCTCTACTGTGTGTAACTGTGAAAATAGATAGCAGAGAAAAAACTTAGCAACTTTGCAAGGCTATCTATTCATCAGCTATCACTGCTTAAGGGAAATAACCTTTCAGTTTTTCACATTTGATTTGAATATTCCTTATTGGGTTTATTTTTATCCATTCAACAATAGATAACATTGACATTAATGAAATGAACTTTTGATACATAAAGGGCATGGTTGTCTAATTTGAATTTGAACATGGTTTCTTTATTTGAAAAGTACACAGTTGAATCTTTATTTGCAAGACATGTATAAGGAAGGGGGTGGTGGTGAGTATAAGGACTATGAGATAGATCCTGCTCTCGGGGATTAGCCCATGTAAAGCAACTCACAAAATCCCTCAGATATAGGCAGCCAATCAGTCCTCCAGATTTTGTGTGTCATCATTCCTTGCATGGATGTGAGTGTAAATTTCTGCCTGTCAGCAGGTGCCCTGATTACTTAGTTTCAGTCATTAGACATTTGCCTGCCATCTTCTGTTCTGAGTCCACATCAGTTTCTGATTCTGTTTGGCTTCACACAGGGGTTTGTCCACATAAGAAGGTCACAGTGATCACAGGAAATGGAGCTACTTGGGATTTAATGATGGGTTCTTGTGGGTAATCAATATGAAGACTTCTGGTTATGGGATGACTTTGCAAAAACAAGGACAACAGAGAGAAGGCCAGAGGCAAACATCCATTTCCTGTACCCTTTTCTAGGTTGTCTTTCTGGTTACTGCCTGTAATTCAGGAGCTTGAAGGGATCATATACTTACTCGATCCCTCTGGGTGTTCTTACAGCTAAGTAACTTTCTAGGTTGGACATTAGACCTTAGGATATAGGGACCTATTTCAGAAGTCCTGCCTCCCAGCAGATGGCCAGCCACTATGTCCACATTTCTTTCCTTCACACATTTTCTTCGTTTGTAATGAGTGAAACGTGGACAAATAGATTATTAAGTAATTGATTGTGAAGAATGAAGCTGCTCTTCTTTGTAAGAAAATCAGGCAGTTTTATTTTACAGCTTCACAAGGCTGAGGGTCTACCTAGAATCTCAGGCTGCTGATTGAGTACAGAGAATGATTTTTATCACCCTTAACATGGTTGCCTTCTCCCCTTACTCATTGACTGAGTACTCAGAATGATTGCCTTCCTCCCTTTCTTCATTGGCTGAGTAATTAGAAGGAGTGGCCTTATAACTTTCCCTCTGTCACTTATGTTTGTCTGTTTCTCCACAAAGATCATGCATGGGTTCATTTCTATGTTTTACATCCCCTCCATTTTAAAGCTTATCGGATATATTGCCTTATTATACCTGGTAGTCATTAGGCAAGTTTGGCTGTTAGTAATTTACCACTCTAAACTTCTAGTCTGAGAGTGGAGGTAGCAGGCAAGTGGAGTTTGGATAGAGGTAATCAACTTAGCAGGTTGCCAACAGTCCATAACTGGACCAATGTTAATTCTAAATATTTTATTTTTAAAATGAACCATCAGATTTTATTTAATTACTAGACAACGTGCATGCTTTTAAGCTGAAATTTAATGGTGACTCATATCACATATTGGGATGCTCAAGGTTGTTGTTATAGGGCCTAAGGTCATTTGTGCTTGTTTTCATGAACGGACTAAGGCGCATGAATGGGGAGATGGGCAGATGGGTGAGTGGATACATGAGTAGAGGGATGAATAGAGCTGAGTAATAATGTGTTTGTTGATCTAATGATTTTTTTCCCCCTCTAATGTCTGAAGTGACCAAATGCTGCTTTACTGATTTCTTACATCCACACCCTCTAGATGAGTTCTTCATGGACACACACTTCAGTGGGAATCATTTTACCATGCATCTCCCAGAAATGGTCAGACATATTCAGGTCTTAGCAGGGATTACAGCTTGAGCACAAACTAATCTGAACTGTGGGCTCCAGAGTTGAGGCTAAAGTGGGAAGCGCTAAACTGAGAATAATGATCTGTACAAGAGACAAAGCTGGACAATGGGGGCCAAGGTGGAAGGATGCTGAGAAGCTAACTGAAGACACAAATTCATGTTGAAAAGCAAAAATGGGTGGTAGCAGCACGCACCTTTAATTCCAGCACTCTGGAGGCAAAGACAGGTCAATCTCTGTGTGTTCAGGGCCAGCCTGGTCAACAGAGTAAAGTCTAGAACAGCCAGGGCTCCACCATGAAATCCTGTCTGGAAAACACACAAACAACAAAAACAACAATACCAACAGCAAAGCTGAGTGGTTGGTGTGTTTAGTAACTGAAAAAGAACCAGGCATTGAGATGAAAAACCCCAGTTCTGTTACTAGAACTGAGGGCTGATGTTGGGGCAGACCCAAAATATGCATTCATCAAATGGAATTCCTGTAGCTTCTCTGTGTTATATCAACTCCATCACTGCCTCAGTAAGTGACAGGTTTATTACTGAAAGTTCTCTGTCTTACAATATATAAATGGTCAAACAGTATGCATAATGCAAAGAGATGGGCATAATCTCAAACAGCATAGGAAAAAAGAAAATGATGCCAATATAAACCCCTCTGTGTGACTTTATGCTTTGCTACCCTAGGAATCAATGGCACGGATGTTGTTACAGGTGAAACTGTGCAATAATGACTTCCTTCTGGACTTGTCACTAAGTCTTCTTGGATGAGGTCCCCTCATCCTGCATGACACCAAATTCTACATGAGAAGTAGTTCTATTTGAAGATAGTATATTGCAATAGTGTCATTTTTTAAACTCCATTCAAATGAGTAAATATATAGTTATGCATGCCTCTTTTTCTAGTATATGCCCAAACTTGACGTATGAAAATTTTAAACAGCATCAGTACCCTTCCGCTTTCTAGAGTACCTTTGCATAGTTGAGATGAGCAGTTGACGACAGGCTAACACTACAACATGGTCGGTGATTTAGGCTGTGTGGGTAGCAATGGGCACTTACATCACACAAAGCATTCTTCTAAGTATTATTTGTGTGCTTCTTATTTCTTCATTATAAAAACATGAGACAGTTACTTTTAAAAAGACCTCATTTGCTTTATTTTATGTGTATCTGTGTTTTGTCTGTATACCAGAAGAGAAGATTAAATTCCATGGTACTACAGTTATAGATGGTTATAAACTATCCTGTGAGAATTGAATTGAGGACCCCTGGAAGAGCAGCTGGTGTTCTTAATCCCAGAGCCATCTCTCCAGCTCCATGATAGGTACTTTTAAACTTTGAAGATTAATTCAACCTTCACTTTCCCAATGATGCACAACTACTAAGTGTTGGGATGAGAATTTGAGTCCAAGGCTATCAGACTTGGTGTCTAAGGTCTTGACTGCTGCTCGGGGTTGCTATGTTACCATATATGAACTTGAACAACATCTCTGATCTCATCTGCATCAGTTCTCAGTACTGAGAAAAGAAAACACTACAACCAGAATCTACTAAGCTAAGTCAGCAAATATTTCCCAAACATGTTGAATACTGTCAAAAAGCCAGTGAAATGCGTGTCACTTTGCTTCAAGGCTTTTAAAATATAGAATTGGAAGGAAAGAAAAGAAGCCACACAGAACACTAGCAAACAAAAGGGCAAATAGAATTAATGGGGTAAGTAGACGTCTGTGCTACAGAATCAATATACTTGGGTTCAGCTGTCACTGCAGCATGACGTGACAAGCAGACTTAGGTTCAGAGACATTTGATATAAGAGAATGTCTTTGCTATTTGTATAGGTGAATTCACCATATGGGCACATTGGTTGTTTGCCTAATCTATCAATCACTGTACTTTCTTTCCTTATTGATTGATTAATTGATTGATTGATTGATTGATAAGGTCTTTCACAAACTCTGAAGCCCAGTACGAACCTGAGATCTACCACCTGCCTCTTCTCTCCAGCCCTGCGGTTCCAGGCATATAGCCATGTCTGACCTTGCATGGATGTCCAAACTCAGGTCTTCATGCTTGCACATCGATCACTTTGCCACCTTTGAGCCATCTCCCCAGCCACCCCAACCAATGTCTTGAGTCCTTTTATGTCCATGTTGTGCCATCCTTCTTTTGTCATGACAAATAGGTAAGAATTTAGTGGGTAGGAGTCACACAACACAAAGGTAGCCGGGCCCATTCTGAGATAAGCCTCTCTTTCAGCATTCCCAGACTCAAGATCGAATGCTCTAGTTGAACACCACTGAACAGAAGTTAGAGGCTTTCCATTCTAATCCAGCTCCTGGCTGAGGCTCATTAGGTTGAGGGAATTCAACAGTCATATTTCCTGCTCTACACAGTAACAAGGAGAGCCTAATTAGAGAGCAAAGGGGAGAAGTCTAGCAGCTTTAATAAATACGATGTGCTGAGTGCATTATCTCTTTGGCAGGAAACAAATTATGGAGTAATCTCCAGTATTCAGACAGTCTAATTCATGGCGGCTCATTTAAAGAAACCCTTTAACCCAGCATTTTGCGACTATAAAGCACATTCTAACAAATACAACTGTGATTTTTCTCCCACAATGTAGAGAGACCTTTGGGAGATGGGATTGTTTTTTTTTTTGTTTTTTTTTTTTTTTTAATATAATGAGAACATTGGAATGTGTTTTGAAGATAAATTAGTTTGTAAGTACTTCTAGAAGTTTGATGTTACTGAATAATGGAGAAGACAACTATTCAAATTATTTGTTTCTGAAATAAGTGGAAAAATTTCCAACGGCCTTAATTTTAGAAACTCATTTTATCTCTAGCCATCCCCCAGTCAAAACCCTTCAGTTAGATAATATTGTGATCAGACACTCAGACTCTAGTCTTCCCTCCACACAACCCCTCCATATCTACCTACCAGCGAGTCTCTAGCCAAAGCTTCCAATGTGAGTATGCCAATAAGGAGTTGTAGCTATGTAAATGCCTCTGTCCAACGCTCTTCCCAGAACATTGTGTGGACCATTCTTTCCCATAATTCCATTTCAGTGATGCTTCTTGGTACTTTTCTCTGGCTACCCTTTAGTCAAGGCTGGTCTAACACATTTCTTTTATGCCACCTTCTTCTCTCCATAACACTTTTAAACATGGATTTCCCTCAGTCAATCATTTGTGACCTGTCCCTCCAGTTACAATGGGTGTTCCATCCAGCCTTATCGGGCTCCATCATATTCTAGCTCCATTCAAAAACAAAACCCATCAAATAGCAGGTGAGCAAATATAAATGTGGGAAATGTGTATAATATAAATGGGAGGGGGACTTAGGTGATTTCAATCACAGAGTCACAATTACTTTGAAAATGATTTAACTTTATAGTATGTATTTCAGAAGTTACATGTTTTTAATTTTCTTAGAAAAAAGAAATTACTATGCTCATGCTATAGTGATATATTCTTGGTGTTGTATAATTACTAATTTCCTCTGAAAAACTAAAAAAATGACAAGAGAATACTGTCCTTTCTCTTGCGAGTGAGCAAGTTAGTGTCCAGAATGCCCCATATACTTGTTCAAGTCAGGGCTCAGCAGTGAAAAAAAGGTAAAGCCCAAATTAGAATGGAAAGATTTATTTGTTTTCTAAGCCCTGGATTTATTGCCCCTCAATTTTATTCTAACTAGAAATACACAAGATAAATGATAAATGAATAGTCCTACATATCTCAATGACTTTGTAAAAAGAATAATTATTAGATTTTCTTTGAATTATTAGCTTTCCAAAGTATGTATTCCCATTCTTATAAGCAAAATGAACATTCTCTTGCCCTTCATTATAATATATGCAAATTAAAAGTGAATCCAATTTGAACAATTTTTGCCAAGTTGCATTATTAAAGTGACCTTCAATAACTGGAAGACAGTCAACTGTCCACATTAAAGAGTAGTTACTATGCAGTTCATTATTTATATAGTTGTTATAAACCAAAACCCTGCACTAATGGTGTGCTTGATATGCAAAGCACATTTGTCTGTGTTTTATAAAATACAATGTTTCCCATTATGCTATTATGCCACACTAATGTTCCTGAGAAAAGTGAAGAGCTACTTCTGAAGTGACAGAGTCCAACTCCAGGTGCTTCTTCTCCATGTTAGGGCATTGTTTTCCTCAGATCTCCCACCATATCGCTATCGTAGAAATGCCATGGTTCAGGATTTAAGAATGTCATTAGTTCTTCTCAAGAAAACTTTACTGAGTCCTTTCTGTTCACTAGATTCTAAGGTAAATGTTGGTTTAAAAAAAAGTGAAATTTCCACATTTATCTATGAAAAGTGCCTGGAGTCTAGAAGTGAAGGCATATAAGGAAGTTACTCTAAGCAAACTCAACTTTTGAGGAATAAACAACTCCAAAAAATATATGTTCACCTTGGGCACAGCAGCAGTAGATAGGGTTGGGACATTCATAAGTCATGTGTCCATCCAGCCTGAGAAGAGCAGCATGAGATGCTATCTGGATGAAGTTTATGACATGGTGACATATCTGATAATATCTGGAACCTGAGTAGTAGTAACTAGCCAGTTGAAGAGGTGACTATCAACCCCACATAAGAACATCAAGAACTGAGACAGCACACCCATCAAACACAGGAAGAATCGAGACCTAAAGAGATGGGAAATCTCTAGTGACTTGAATAGAGCTGATGCTAGAGCATGATATACAAATGTGTGAAGATTATGTAAATGAGGACCCAATGCTTCAGACGATGGACCATGCCTAAATGGAGACAGCTTCTGAATGCCTCATAGCCAGGGCTCACCCACTCACACTGGGTCCTAGGAATATAAGGTCTGAATAGTCTACTGAATATGATACCCAATGATGATGACGTTTTTATAGATTAGTGGCTTTGACTGAGTGGCCATCACTCTTAGGCTGTTGGACTGTTCCCACCATCACCAGGCAGGTCTGGTCTGAACCTATTATAGATTTTAGTAAACTGTTTAGAAACCAGTGGCTCTCTACCTTAAAATCTTCAAATGCCCTGCTCTTTCTCCATAGGCTAGATTCTGCCAAACATTCTTTTTTATAACTCCAGATGCTAAAGGCCTTTTGGGGTGATGGTTCCTGCTCACGATTCCTGGTACATTTTCAGATTGGATCTTTTCAGCCTTGCCTTTTGAAGAGACAGCTTCTGAAATTCTCACCTTTTCTTCCTTTCTTTTTCCTCATGACACATACTCATTACGTGCTCACATTACTCCAACACTCTGGAGCGCTTGCCTTTAAGGAAATGAATATTAATAACAACTGTAACTGCATGTGAAATAAAACTTATTTTGTCATCTCATAGATGTCTGAGTCCGAAGGATTCAAAATCTAGAAGGATGCTGAATGCTGAGGTGTAAGACCTGCTGGATGCTGCTACCAATTTTAATTATGGTGGCCCATGAAACTTATCCTAACTTAGGACAAATATAACAGTGAAAGGGATGACTATAACTAGCTATGCTAGATAGCCAAGAGACAAACTTTAAAGACATAATTGGTTTATCCATAGACACAATACCAACCTCTAGACAAAATAAAAGTCAAAAGCTAGAAAGTGGGTTGCTAGCCCCTCAAGCTAGATGAGGTGGGGGGATGATGAACACAAGAATGATCAGAATATTTTTTCCTTGACACTTAGGATATTGTCGAGAGAAAAGAACCATCACTGAAATAACACCACCCGAAAGATATGGCCACATCCCAATTACCAGAACTCGTGATGGTAACCATTTAGAAAAAGGTTCATTGCTGATGTAATTCAGGATCTAATGATGACATCCTAGGCTACCTGGGTTGGACTATGTCTAATATTATGTGTCATAAGAGATGGTAGAAGAGATATGGAAAAGTCTGTGAAGATACAGGCAAAGACTGGAGTCATGAGGCAGGGGAGGCCTAGATCCACCAGGAAGCCTAAGAGAAGAGGAAACACTCTCCTCTTGATTCTCTGATGGACCTGAATCCTACAACCAGCAAATTAAGGACATCTTTCTTTGCTTTAAGTTACCAAGTTTATGTGGTCTATGGTTGGCCTCGGCAACCAATACACAGCCTATGCCCAACTGGGGTACATAGAAATTTGGGGGATACTATTGTCCTTCTCTGTGGTAAAGGGAAGAGAGAAGGCCGCAGTCAGATGTACCTGCACTTCTGAATGGAACTGGCCAAGGGTGCATGCTTTCTTTGGATTACATGGATACTTCTGGAGAATGATTGTCTAGACTTCTCAGGAGATTACCATTCCTACGAGGTCTGACTTCAGGGATGAAATAATCCCCTGGCATTTGTACTAAGGGCCAGACTTGAAGTATATTAGTTGTCTATTATCAAGTGACTAATTATCTTAAAATTTAACGGCACGGAGTAAATAGCAAATATTTACCATCTTATACAACTCTTAATGGCAGAAATCAGGGATCACCTCAGGACTGAGTATTTCTGGTCCAGAAATAGGAGGCTGCAATGGAGCTGTGTGTTGTGCCATGGCCATCTGAAGGCATGGTAAGAACTGTAGGCTCTGGATCCAGGCTCATTCATAGGTTGATAGAGAGTTTCAACTTCCGACCATGTGCTCTTTTAGTAGGGTTGCTTACAACATAGCAGCTGGCTTCCCCTGAAGCAAATTGAGAGGGATAATGAGAAAGAGGATGCGATATGCTTTATAACCCAACCTCAGAAGTGATATTCCACCGGTCCCTTAGTTCTGATATCATTTGAGACTACACAAAAGTGCCATGGAAATTATCAGATATGTTCTATCTGGCTGTCTAGCATAGTGGAGAGAGCAAAGCAGAAAAAAGGAAAGGAGGAGAAGGGAGAGGGAAGGGAGAGGGGAGGAAAGGGGAAGGGAGAAAGGGGAAAGAAGGGGAGAGCAGGAAAGAGGGGGGAGAGGAGAGGAGAGGAGAGGGGAAGAGGGGAAGGGGGGGAAGGGGAGGGAAGAAAGAGAGGAGGGAGGGGAGGAGAGGAGGAGATAGGGAAAGAAGAGGAAGGGAGAAAAAGAAGAAGAGAAGAGGGGAGGGGGAGGAGAGGAGGGAAGCAGACCTTAGTTTGTAAGGGTCTAGGGTTTCCAGAACACTTGAAGATATCACAGAAGTCATTAGGGCCTGGTCTAACAAAGGACAATGGGCATTCAACAACACAGAGAGACTCACAGATGGCGCCTGGTAAGTAAATATAAACTTGCCGCTTCTCAACTTCCTTTCCTCACTGTTGTTCCTTCCTGAGGACACAGAAGCAGCAGAATTAGTTGGAATGAATGTCTAGATGAAGAACTAAACCTATCTAGATATAGATAGACATCCCTGGCCAGAGATCTCCTCACTCAGAAGGCTGAGACTGGGAGATTGCTGGAGTTCAGGACTTGTAAGCCAATTTTGGAAGTAAGGAAAGATATAATCTTATTAAAAAAATAAGTAAATGAACAAAGGACTGGGAATGTGCCTTGTCTCACTGTTAGTCGGCAGACTGGCTAAGGAGGTGGGAGCTGATGGGAGAGAGAACCACAGCTTCCATGAGAATCTGGAACTCTGGTTTACATTGCTTTGGTATCACTTGAAGAGTCTTGTTTGTATGCATGTTAACTTTCCAGTCGCTGTGACAAACACTCGAGCGGGGAGACTGGATGAGGAAAGCTTTATCTTTTATACCTCAAGGTCTCAGTGGTTGTCATTTATCATGATGGTTAGGGTATGAAAGAGTAGAGCTGCTCTATTACATGGTGGCCAGGAAGGGGAGGAGGGAGAGAGGGAGAGGGAGAGGGAGACAGAGACAGAGGCACAGATAGACACAGAGAGACAGGGTGACAGAGAGACAGACAGAGAGGCTGACAGATATAGAGAGACAGAGTGACAGAGAAGGAGACAGAGAGACAGAGAAGGGAATAGCAAGAGAAGAAACTGTGCTATCAGGCTTTTTCTTCCTCCTTTTCCTGCCAAGTGGACCCCTAGCCTATAGGATGGGTCTTCCTCACTTAATTAATCCTCTCTGGAACCACCTTCGCAGACACTAGAACTATTGCAATGCAACCAAGTAGATGGTCAGGCTGACCATCACACCACACAAGTACAGAGGAGCTGTTTTAATAAGGTCTGCCTCAGTGCCCCGCATTTTACTCCATCCTTCGTTAGCAGTGATAATCTCACTCTCCTCTTGCCTTTATCTCTTCTTCCTCCCGTTTTCTGAGCAACAGGTCTCAGAGGACTTTTGTTCCCTCTGTCCAGTTCTTTAGCACTCTGTTTCCACCCATCAGGTCTCAGTTAACACCACTATCAAGGACTCTGAAAACGAAAAGGATGTCGAGAGAGGAAGAGCAATGCTCTTGGCAGACAGATTCAGAAATGGTTTTCCATGACTCAGTAGAGTGACAGCGAGCCTATGCTCACTAAAGAAGAGATTTAACATCCAAGGGGCCAACATTGTCGAGAATTGGCAGTACAATGGAAAGAATCTAGAACCGAAAGTCAAGAGTGGGCGTTCCACCTGGATCTGCTCTGAATTTGCATTGTAACCTAGGTCAAATCGCGTCATTGCTCTGGTATCCAGGGACTTCTTTTGCAAAAAATAAGAATTAAGAATTGACAAGCTAATTCCACAGTTCATCTAGAACAATGTCTTTCCACCCTTTTAAAAAAGTCATCATCTTCATCATTATAAATATTAATATTATTATACCCAGGAGCTAGGTAATACTTTCTCTGATTATTCCTCTAAAAAAAAATACTGCAGGCATACAGTCTATGTGTTAATGCCTGCACGTAAAACGCAAGATTTTCATACCCCAAGAATTAAGTTTTACTCTTTTGGTAGCAATATCACCCTTGTGGTGGTTAATCTTTGCCGTCAACTTGGATCAGAAAGTGCTAGCCCTGAGGGGACAGCTAAGTCAGTAAAATACTTACCTGGTGACTCCAAGAACCTCAGTTCTATTCCCAGGATCAGTATAAAAACCAGACATGTCTGTGGTCACTTGCAATTCAGGCACTGTAGAGGCAGACATAGGCTCACTGGGCACCCAAAATAGTTTACATAGGAAGTTCTCGACTAATGAGAGACCCTGTCTCAAAAGAAATGGATGGCACCTGAGTGATGACACTTCTGGGCCTCTACTTATATACACATGAACACACATGCACATGTACACACACACGCACATACGTGCGGACACACAGAGAGTAAAGGCCATGTAGTAAATACGCCTAGGGCCTTAATGAGGCATATATTTGAACATGTCTCTGAAAGTATTTCTAGACAGAATTAACTGAGGAGGAAGCCCACCCTGAGGAGAGATGTCACTATTTCATGCGCTGAAGAGAAAGGTAAACAGGGAAGGCCAGCTGATTGCCAGCACCTTCAACTCTCTTCTTCCCAGTCCTCTGAAATGTGAACAAGCAGCCCCCTATTCTTGCTGTCACAGTGGAGTGCAGCGGCTACTGCCACGCCCTTCTACCACTCTAGACCTTACACCTTGGCGAAAGAAATCCTTGCTCCCTCACATTTCATTTTCTAATTCACCCCAGTTAATAAAAACTCATGACCTAGAATTTAAAAGGTAGATTATAACTTTTTAAAAACACGGAATATGGGGGTGGTAGAGAGGCTCAGAGGTTAAGAACATTGGCTGCTCTTTTAGAGGACCCAAGTCCCATCCCAGGCACCCATACCTGAAGGCTCACAACTGCCTGTAACTCTCAGGTGCGGGTGATCTGACACCCTTCTTCTGGCCTCTGCAGATGCAGAGACATACACATAAATACACATACTCGTAAGTAAAAATAAAAAAAATAAATCTTTCAAAACTGCAGAATATGAAAAAATTATGAAAGATAATTTTCCTACTGGGATGGATGATTATTCTTGATGGTCAACTTGATGAGATTTAGCACCACCATGTAAATGAATCCCTGAGCATGTCTGCAATGGAATTTCTAGATTATGTTATAAGATGGAAAGACCCATGGTAAGTGTGGACGGCACCATTCCACTGGCTGGGATCCTATTAGATTAGAAAGAAATATAAGAGCTAAGTAATGACATACACTATCTTCTACTTACTGACAGCAGGCAAGGCATGTCTCACTGCTTCATGCCCTGTTACCCTACTTCCCACCCCAACAGACTGTGTCTCTTGGTCCTTTAAGGCAGGATAGAGCCCTTTTTCTTCAAGATTTTTGTCAGGTATTTTTATCACAATAACAGAACAGCTAACTAACTCAAATATCCTAACACCCAAACAAGCTAAAACATAAATGGATTAAAATAGCATATTGGTACAACAGTAGACTTTGGAACAGAGAGTAGACTTACAGTAGACAGACATATATATGGGCTCCTTAGGAATTTATTATGATTGTGTTGGCATTTCAAAGTCAGTGAACAAAAGAAGTAGCCACAAAGCAACTTAGGCAACAGAAAAATAGAACAAATCCTTTTACCATTTACATAAAGAAATTGTAGGGTAAAGAATGGAATCCATAAAGACTCCATGAATGACTTAGAAAAACACATCAAACAAGTCTTTTATGTTTACTTCCCCTCTTCTTTGAGTATCTTAGTTTTTATTTTACAGTAGCTCTTGAAAGCTTTACTTATTTTCTCATCTTTTCTATTATTTTGAATTCTCTGTTGGTTTTGGCTTCTGTTTATTTGTTTGCTCTTCTGTGTTGCCTGTGGAACCCTTCTATTTCCTCTTTATGGTGATATCTTATGATCTGGTGGTATATAATTGTTTACTGCAAACTCATCTTTGCTAGGATCATGGCTAGTTTATGGAAACCCATGTGTGGATTTTTTTCAACTTTGTCTGAAATCCCAGGGGTTCTGAAGTCTGTGTATGTTAACTAATTTTTGTTTGGGAATCTTAAACCACGTGCAGTGTGTTTTCATATCCAGTGAGCAAAGAAGTTCTTCGGTTTCTGCCAGCAGATCTTTTCCTGTCCACTAAGACATTGGAATTCTCACACTGCCACACTGGAAGGTCACCAAGGATTCCTGTTTCACAAAAAGCTCTCAAGTCAGCTACCTTTCACCTACACCCTGAAGGAATAGGACAACTATGTATGTCCCCTAAGCGATCAGTGTATGGGTACCTGCCATGTGGGAGGCTTCACCAGCTTCTGCTGGCTACCGAGAAAGGATGCTTTCCTGTAGGTCAAGACTTATTTGCTTTTGGACTCATTGTCACCACATACATACTTTATGTCCCACCCAGGAAAGAAGTAAGGCTCTCCCTGCAGGTAGGCCTATGACAGGAGTAGTGAGGAGAAATGGGAGTTTGACATTAGCCTGTGGTACATTGGTTATTTTTCTTAAATCGTGGATTGATCCAGGACTAGAAGTCACTAAGAGGCATGAAAGGGATTATGTAGGCTGATGTAGTTTGAATGCTCATGCCATTACGTTTTTAGACTGTAGTCATAACTTCCAAGGTGGTGGTTTCAGGAGAAGGGGTTCTTGCAAGTTCGTCACAGACGGAGGGTGGAAGACTCATGGGTGAGACTACTACTTTCTTAAAGGAGACATCAGAGGGCTAGCTTGCCCTTCTACTTGCTGTAAGAACACAGCAAGAGGTATTTATCTAGCATCCAGACACTAAGTCTTCACCAGACACCAAGTTTACAATGTTCTTGGACTTCTAGCTTCAAAGGACTAAGTATGAGAAAAAAATTCTTCTATTTATAAACTTGGGCAGACCAGGGGGTGAATGAATGTCCAGGAGCACGGAGGGACCTTCTGTGGGAGACTTAGGTGGCAGCTCTGTAGGGCAAAAGCTTCCCTCATGAAGATTCTTGATTACAGGGACAGTCCTTGCTTATCTATACTGTTTATTCATTGCTCATCATGGAAAATGGGTGCATACAACTTCTTCAGGATGGACCAGAGATTAAATACCTTTTGCAGGGAGGAATGTCCAGGAAGGGAAGTGCATTGGCAAAACCCTCAGGGCCCATCTAGATACTTCATTAGCCCGGAGAACTCTATGTTCTGTGCTACATGACCAGTGGTCATGTTGTTTATGTGGGGAGTTGTAGTCACATGATCTGGGCCACGAATCTGGTACGGAGTAGGTAAAACTCCCACTGTCCTCAAGTAGGAAGTGCCAGGGTTTCCAAACCCACTCAACCGTACCCTGTTTCCTGACACGATCCACTGCCCCACACAGGTTCTGATGTTTTATTTATCAATATGAGCAGACTAAAACACATGGTGTGGACATAGAGACGGAAACATTGTCATGCATTCCTCAGAGGAGTCCCAGGGTGATCAGAGTTAAGTGATGGCATAGTTAGTTAAGAAGATTGAAGCACTGTGAAATCAAGTAAAGCAAGCAACCATTGGCCCCTGAGAAGTAAGGCAGCAACCTGTAACATAATTCACTTACGCTAAAACACTATAAACTATGTTTCCACACACCTTTCCACATGTATCTCTGTCTAGCTCTCTATTTATCCTAGTAAAGTACTGCATGTGACTCACTAACAAGCTACCTAGTATCTCTGGGTCCTAAGTTCCCCTATCCAGTTAGTTAAAGAAGAAAAAAATAATGGTTCATTTACTTTACAGAATTTTGTGAAGACTATGAGTAGTTTAGATGAAGACTTTAAAATGATGAGTGGTATTTGGTAAGGGCCGTGGGTTTTGATATTATTGCATTTAATAGAAAGAAAAAGACATGGAGAGTCAGTTATCCAAATTGTTCTGGCAATTATCTTGGCATAGACAAACATGATTTAATAATGATTTTGCACTATTTTTACCTTTGACCAAAAACAACAACAACAACAACAACAAAAACTTTAAGATTACTAGAATGCTGCACAGAAAATGTGTTCATACATTGCTGTTTAATCATGGCATGAAATAGAAGGGTTGTGCTGATAGATAACCACTTGCGCTTTCAGTAATAACCTTCTATGACTCCACTGGTGAAGTCTTTTTCCTTCTTATCATCTGTTGGTTGGTGCCAACCTTTGTAATCGTATCCCAAGAGCTATCTTCCTCCGTGATGATTTTGCTTCTTCAAACTCCTTCAATCTGATCACACCTCTCTTTGTGAGCTCCCCGTGATAAATACAATGCGGTAAACACAGTCCGTGTCTAGGTTAACTTATCACCAACTCTGGATGCTGGAGATGCACAATCCATCATCGCTTCTAAAACTGGGCACAGGCAGTAAATCCTTTCTTGGCACACTGGCTTCCCTGAGTAATCAACAGAGTTCCCATCACTGACAATTGAGATTTTAGGTCTGACAGCAGCTACAGCAATAACAGTTAACACTTAGCATGTTCTATGCATATCAAACGCATTCCTCCTAGCTATTCCCAACACTTTGCTTTTTGTCTTTTTCCTATTCTTTCTTGATGACACCCAGGAACTTTTTTATGTGCCATATTGATATATGAGAAATTAAAGATAAGAGAATTTTATGATATTTATTTATTCACTAGTTAAGTAATGATAACAATAACTCAACAGAAAAATGTAAAGCTATGAGTTACAGGTTACAATAAATATTTTTAATAAAATGGATTTATTCTTAAAAATAGAAATATTAAAGAAATCATGATTTTCTTTGGCCCTTGCAACTACCCTTAATATCCTGCTTAATGAAAGATATTGGGACTCTTGATCTCCTGCATTTGCAGTGATGAGATGTTGCATGTCATGCTATTTCTGAACACTCCATAAGAAGAGGGAGAAGGCATATAAATTTGATATCAGTGTGGGTATAAAAGCAAGGGGATAGATAATTTATGAACATTGAGCCAGCAAAATCAGGAACTCCTAGAGTCCCTCAGAACACATTTTGACACTAACTATTTTAATTTCTCCTCAGGAAGCTACTGTAAGGTAAACAATATTATTTTCCCTTTAAAAGTTATGAAAGTAACACCCAGAGTGCTCTGGGAAACTGTCCAATTGGTAGAAGAGTCAGAGTTTGAACTCAAATCCAGATCTTTAATAATCATACCTGTTGCCTTACAGTGGTAAATACATATCTCTAAGTCCTATACCCTGACTCTATAGAGGGCAATGAATGTCCTTGTTATATCATCCACTGCACGGTTTTCTTTCTCCTTTTTGTCTGTCTATCTATCTATCTATCTATCTATCTATCTATCTATCTATCTATCTATCTATCTATCTATCTATCTATCTACCTTCCTACCTATCATCTACTCTCTATTTATCTACCTACCTATCATATCTTTATTAGAAATGATGGCAGATCTTTCATCACTTGGAATGGTCATTTGTAATCAATCTCTGTATCTTTCCCCCATGACAGTGTCTGGTAATTTGAGTAAATGAGTGAGTAGAGGCATGCTTTTAAAAAAAAATACAAGTAGCATTAGGGCTAAAAAGAAATAACTTCAACAGTTGCTTCACCTCCCACTGCGTCCCCAATAATGTGTTATGTGGTTCTTGTCTTAAAGCTAGGAATAGATTCAGATAGGGCATAAATGCAACAGATTCTATGGCAAGCAGTGCTAGAAATGCAGTCAGAGAAAGTCTAGAATTCCTAAGACTATTTCAATGTTCTACATGTGATTTAGAAGAACAAGAGAGAATTTAAAGTTTACATTACCAATAAAACATTATCAGTTGTCCCACCATCACGTTCTGTTCCAATAGATCCAAGTTATACCTTGCTGGGTGCTTAGAAGCTCTGTTTCTAGCCTTTCAATTAGATCACAGAACTATTCACAGGTCTCATATGCACTCAGATCTGAACCTCAGTTATGCAACAGATCCAGACTGTTCATGGGAAAGAAAATCTTTGACATCATGTACCCACTAACACTTCATTGTGGCCAAGCTCACTGAAATGTTGACGATAAGCAGCAAACACTCAATGTATAATTATATGATAAGTTGGGTTATTGAAGGTGGAACTTGGCACATTCCCTTCCCTGACTCACAGGGTGAGTTGCAACTTTACAAGTAGTGGCTTGAACCAAGACAGCCATCAGGCAGCGAGACTGCTGTTTGCCAAGGGCACTCAGAAGCTTTCGGAAGAAGCATGAGACTCATGGCGCGAATCAGAAGACAGGACAAACAAGAGAAGGGAGAGAAAAGGGACTGAGCTTGTCTTAACTTAAACACACGCTGACCCGATTTACTATTACTGATTATTCTCCAAGAATATCTATCCTCCAGTTGCCAGCATTTCAATTTTGATTCGCAGGTACCACAGTGTCAGAAGATTTATTGTTCTTGTCTTTACAGCCAGGAAGGAGACAAGACAGACCAGAGTCTGAAGTAAACAAACCTTGCATAGACCAGGGAGTAGGTAACATATCCAGAAGGTGCCATAGCTCACTCTTGCTTAATCTTTCCAGTCCTAATCCTTTTGGGGATCGGAAGGCAGACTAGAAGCAAATAGGAAAGTAACCACTCCCATCCAGGAGAAAATACCTCTCTATTGGAGAACCTTACCTTCTGGGGCGTCAACGTTAACCAACTCACTACCACCATTTAGGTGTCTTCCTCAACTCCCTTTCAAACACAAAGCAACGATTATAGTCCATTAACCAGAGGCAGAGCAGTGGCCCCACAGGATGATGCCTTGGGAAATATGCAATTCATAATAATAAAAAAAGATGAAGTGTGTAATCAGATGCCAGTATGTGGTGAGCTAAAATAGTTAATTAAGAACAAATAGCTAGAGCAAGCTTGTCTGATAAGGAAGTGCTATTAAATGCAAAATACTAATAAGAAAAAAATTGGGTAAATGATTTTCAACTAATTTATGATGGTAATTCACTGAAATTTAGATAACTCAAGGAAAGATGATAATGAGTAGGTGTTTTCCCAGGAAATGTGCATTAAACAAAAATGCAAATTATTTATGTTTTACCTTCTAAGATAAGAGACACGCAGAAATGTCTTCTAGCACAGTTCTGCTGTAAGCAGTGATCTTGGGAACAGAGATTGTATATGATGAATAACTCGACCTTTTACACTCTATTATCTTCCTCATTTGAAGTTCAACAGATGTATTACCACAATTAAATATTTCCAGCTAAAATACCAATTCTGGGAAAAATTACCATATTCATTGTAAAACCTTCCCACTCTCTGATCTCTATTGTCTGGAAAGAAAGGTTGGGGCTCCTTGGGTTTCCAGCATGGGCCAGAGCTCTGAGATCCACACCCTGAGCCCCCCTGAGAACAGATGCACATGGCACCCTGCCTTCTGGTGATACCTTTTCCTTTGTTCACCCTCACTTCTCACTTTGGAGTCGATCCCTGATTTCTAAAGATCTTAGTGCATCGCTGTGCTGGTAACTAGAACCAAGACAGTTAGGTGCATGCCAAAGAAATGTGTCTGGATGGTTTTAGTAAAAATAAATAAATAAATAAATGAATAAATAAATAAATAAATAAATAAATAAATAAGCGAGCTGAGGAGGTACCTGAGTCAGTAAAAGTGCTTGCTGTATTAGCCTGACTTGAGTTTGATCCTGAAATATACATTTAACAACAACAACAACAGAACCCAGGCACGGGGATGGATTTATAATCCACATGCTGGGTAGATGGAGACGATCCCTAGACTGTGCTGATCCAGCTTAGCCTACTTGCTGAACTCCAGACCAGGGGGAAGTAGTGTTTCAAAAAACAAAGTAGGGACAGGAAAGTCAACTGGGGACCAAACATGAGGAGCTAAGTAAATATAAATACTGCAAACCTACATAAAGCTGGATGTGGTAGCACACATCTGTGACCCCAGTACTCCTGCACAGATAGGGGAGGCAGAGGTAAGAGACTTTCCCAAAGCTCTAGGCTGGGTATCAGAGTGTACACTGTAGTAAACCAGAGACCCTATCTCAGAAAAGAAGTAAGGTGAGGTCTGACGCCAGAGGTTGTCCAATGACCTCCTCAGCTGTACCATGTCAAGTACATTGTTATATTTATATACACATATAGATACACACACATATACATATATACATACATACACATACACATACACATACACATACACATACACATACATATACATATATGGACAGCGTCTGAAGAATAAAACCCAACAAAACCGAACATTGACCTCTGAGGTCCATACAGGTACATATACATGCAGGTGCACTAGCACCCCTCACCCTAAACTTCATGACTGCATGAAAGCATGCACACACACACACACACACACACACACACACACACACAGAACATACAAAGAAAGCGATGAATGAATGAATAAATAAATAAATATATAAATAAATAATATTGACAAGTCACAGAATATCTGGAAAATCTGCAGCCCTGAGGTTATATGTAATGCCCCACCCTCCAAAAGTCATAGTGTACAATTAGCCTTGGTTCGACTGTATTAGAAAGCAGATGCCACAGCATGCTATAGCAGAGTCACTGGTAACGGACATAGAATGTTTCTCTATAAGTCTATATGGCAAGGTTGTGATAATTTTCATCATAAAAGTCATGCCACACCACTCTTTTTGAATAACCAAGGTGTCAGTTCGGAGCCTTCTGATAATTATAATAAGATGGGACATTGTGATAGTGTTGTCAACTTAATACAATCAGAAATCCCTGGAAGGTAAGTTTCAATAAGGAATTGTTTAGATTAGGCTGCCCTATGGGCATGTTTAAGAAAGATCATCTTAATTACACTAATCAAAGAAAAATGACCCATCCTCTGTGAGTGGAACTATCCCATAGGTAAGGGATTCTGAATTGTATAAGAGTTAAAATAGCTACCTGAGCATTAGCAGGCATTCATTAATTCACTGCTCTCTACTCTTGACTGTGGATATAATGTAATGAGCTGCTACGAGTTCCACTCACCGGGCTCCCTCACAGTGATGAACCGCCAATTGGAATTCTGAGCTACACAAAGCCATTCTCCTTTAAGTTGCCTTTGGGAGGGTATTTTATCATAGCAAGAACAAAAACTAAGTCCTCTAGACGATATAATTCACTTAGGCTCGGCCATACCCACTTCTAAGTATTCAATCTTCTACTAGGAAAAGCCATCGCTATGCCAGTAGATTCTATTCATTGAGAAAGGACAAGTGGCTTGCTATTGACTTTTTTTAAGGGTCTCTTTTATCACTGAAAGGTATGGCTAATACACATTCTAAAAGTAATCTATATCTTCCATATACACGGAACTTCCAGTATTGTTCTGATTTGTTAACTGTCTGAGTGTCTTATCAATCATCTTGGCATTAAACATTTTTTCCCTTTTTTTTAATTGGATATTTTTTATTTACATTTCAAATGTTATTCCCTTTCCGGGTTTCCTGTCCATATACCTCCATCCCATCTCACTCCCCTTCTTCTACAAGGGTGTTCCCCCTTGCCAACAATCCCTCCTTCCTGCCTCTCCATTCTGACATTCCCCTACACTGGGGGATCCAGCATTGGCAGGACCAAGGGCTTCTCCTCCCATTGGTGCCCAATACCAACAAGGCCATCCTCTGCTCTATATGCAGCTGGAGCCACAGGTCTGTCCATGTGTAGTCTTCAGGTAGTGGTTTAGTCCCTGGGAGCCCTGGTTGTTGGTATTGTTGTACTTATGGGGTTGCAAGCTCCTTCAGCTCCTTCAATTCTTTCTCTAATTCCTGCAATGGGGACTCTGTTCTCAGTTCAATGGTTTGCTGCTTGTATTCACCTCTGTATTTGTCATGCTCTGGCTGAGCCTCTCAGGAGACAGCTATATCAGTCTCCTGTCAGCATGCACTTCTTGGATTCATCAGTACTGTCTAGGTTTGGTGGCTGTATATATATATGGACTGGATCCCCAGGGAGATCAGGCTCTGAAGGGTCATTCCTTCAGTCTCTGCTCCAAACGTTGTCTCCATATCCCCTCCTATGAATATTTTTGTTCCCATCTTTAAGAAGGATTGAAGCATCTGCATTTTGTTTGTTCTTCTTCTTGAGCTTCATATGGTTTGTGGATTGTATCTTGGTAATTCAAGCTTTTGGGCTAATATCCACTTACCAATGAGTGCATACCATGTGGGTTTTTGTTTTGTTTTGTTTTGTTTTTTGTGATTGGGTTACCTCACTCAGGATATTTTTCATTTGCCTATGAATTTTGTGAAGTCATTGTTTTTGATAGTTGAGTAGTACTCCATTGTGTAGATGAACCGCATTTTCTGTATCCATTCCTCTGTTGAAGGGCATCTGGGCTCTTTCCAGCTTCTGGCTATTATAAATAAGGCTGCTATGAACATAGTGGAGCATGTGTCTTTGTTGTATGTTGGGACATCTTTTGGATATATGCCCAAGAGTGGTATAGCTGAGTCCTCAGGTAGTGCAATGTCCAATTTTCTTAGGAACCTCCAGACTGATTTCCAGAGTGGTTGTGCCAGCTTACAATCAAAAATGGAGGAGTGTTCCTCTTTCTCCACATCCTTGCCAGTATCTGTTGTCACCTGAGGTTTTTTATCTTTAGCCATTCTGACTGGTGTGAGGTGGAATCTCAGGGTAATTTTGATTTGCATTTCCTTGATGACTAAGCAGTTGAACATTTCTTTAGGTACTTCTCAGTCATTTGATATTCCTCAGGTGAGAATTCTTTGTTTAGCTCTGTACCCCATTTTTTAATAGGATTATTTGATTCTCTGGAGTCTAACTTCCTGAGTTCTTTGTATATATTGGATACTAAACCTCTATCAGATGTAGGATTGGTAAAGATCTTTTCCCAATCTGTTGGTTGCTATTTTGTCCTAATGACACTGTCCTTTGCCTTACAGAAGCTTTGCAGTTTTATGAGGTCCCATTTGTCAATTCTTGATCTTAGAGCATGAGCTGTTGGTATTTTATTCAGGAAATTTTCCCCAGTGCCCCCATGTTCAAGGCTCTTACCCACTTTTCTTCTTCTTCTTCTTCTTCTTCTTCTTCTTCTTCTTCTTCTTCTTCTTCTTCTTCTTCTTCTTCTTCTTCTTCTTCTTCTTCTTCTTCTTCTTCTTCTTCCTCTTCCTCTTCCTCTTCCTCTTCCTCTTCCTCTTCCTCTTCCTCTTCCTCTTCTCTTCTTCTTCTTCTTCTTCTTCTTCTTCTTCTTCTTCTTCTTCTTCTTCTTCTTCTTAAAGATTTATTCATTTATTATATATAAGTACACTGTAGCTGTCTTCAGATACACCAGAAGAGGGCATCGGATCTCTTTACAGATGGTTGTGAGCCACCATGTGGTTGCTGGGAATTGAACTCAGGACCTCTGGAAGAGTAGTCGGGTGTTCTTAACCGAGTGTATCTGGTTTTATGTGGAGGTCCTTGATCCACTTGGAGTTAAGCTTTGTACAAGGTGATAAGAAGGAATTGATTTGCATTCTTCTATATGCTGACCTCCAGTTGAAGCAGCACCATTTGTTGAAAATGCTATCTTTTTTCCACTGGATGGTGTTAGCTCCTTTGTCAAAGATCAAGTGACCATAGGTGTGTGGGTTCATTTCTGGATCTTCAATTCTATTCCATTGATCTACATGCCTGCCTCTGTATGAATACCATGCAGGTTTTCTAAAAATTGCTATTGCTCTGTAATACTGCTTGAAGTCAGGGATGGTGATTCCCCTATAAGGTCTTTTATTGTTGAGGATAGTTTTTGTTATCCTGGGTATAACAAATAAATTTGCAAATTGCTTTCTAACTCTATGAAGAACTGAGTTGGAATTTTGATGGAGATTGCATTGAACCTGTAGATTGCTTTCAGCAAGATGGCCATTTTTACTATATTAATCCTGCCAGTTCATGAACATGGGAGATCTTTTCATCTTCTGACTTCGTCTTCAATTTCTTTCTTCAGAGACTTGAAGTTCTTGTCATACAGAACTTTCACTTGCTTGGTCATACGGAGGTATTTTATATTATTTGGGACTATTGTGAAGGGTGTCATTTCCATAATTTCTTTCTCGGCCTGTTTATGCTTGGAGTAGAGGAAGGCTACTGATTTGTTTGAGTTAATTTTATACCCAGCCACTTTGATGAAGTTATTTTTATCAGGCCTAGTCGTTCTCTGGTGGAATTTTTGGGGTCACTTATGTATATCATCTAGAAATAGTGATATGTTGACTTCTTCCTTTCCAATGTGTATTCCTTTCACTTCCTTTTGTTGTCTCATTGCTCTGGCTAGGACTTTGAATACTATATTGAATATGTAGGGAGAGAGTGGGCAGCCTTGTCTAGTCCCTGGTTTTAGTGGGATTGCTTCAAGTTTCTCTCCATTTAGTTTGATGTTGGCTACTGGTTTGCTGTATATTGCTTTTACTATGTTTAGGTATGGGCCTTGAATTCCCAATCTTTCCAAAACTTTTAAGGGGTGTTGAATTTTGCCAAATGCTTTCTCAGCATCTAATGAGATGATCATGTGGTTTTTTTCTTTGAGTTTATGACATTAAACATAGTATTAGAAAGCACATATTTATCATAAAAGAAACATGAAAGTTACCAATGTTATAAAATTCCTTGGTATTACCATTTGTCCTAGTTTTTATAAATAACTGGCTTGAAAGAACAGAGAAAAAGCTTCTGTTTATGAGTCAGATGTACTCTACACCATCAGGCAATGTTTAAGGTTGGTTTGTTAGCTTTAGGACTGGATTACACCTTAGTAAATGAATGGAAGTATGGAAAAGCTTTTCCTATGGGCAGAGGACACAGCCTAAAGAGTGAAGGCAGGGGCTGCATTAAAAGTACTTAACTGTTTTTCTAAGGAACACTAACTTGGTTGCCAGTGCCCACAGTGAGCAACTCACAGTCACTAATAATTCTAGCTCCAAATTTTACACCTTTTTTTTCTGGTAGCCATAAGGAACTATACTCATATTTATATATCCCATCACAGATCTACAGGCCCACAAATAATTAGTAAAGTATAAATAATACTAGAAAAATAAAGGGAGTATTGGGACAAGAAGTCCTTGTTTATTACTCCTACCAGCTCACTTGAAAAAACTGTTTCCTATTCCCCAGTCCCTGGGTTTGGTGGGCTTATATAGCTTTTTGCTCAAAGAAAGAATGAGTCTTCCAGAAAACACATTTGTAGTATTGATAAATTCAAAGGCAAGATCCCTCCCTGATCTTTTTTTACTGTTGTGGTGTTAAACTAGTAAGCAAAGAAGAGGTTCATTACTGAATTGATGCACCATCACAAGGAGGAAAATAGGTATCTTAGTTATGGTTCCTATCGGTACAACAAAATACCATGACCAAAAGCAATTTGGGACAGAAAGGACTTATTTGGTTTTCATTTTTATATGCTGTTTGTCTTTAAACAAAATCAGAACAGGAACCCAAACAGGGCAGGAACCTGGAGGCAGGGACTGATGCAGAAATCATGGAGGGGTATTGCTTACCAGTTTGCTCCTGATGACTTATTCAGCCTGCTTTCTTACAGAGCCCAGTACCACCAGCCCAATGATGGCCTCACCCACAATGAGTTGCACCCTTCCCCATCAATCACTAATTAAGAAAAATTTCTACAGTCTTGCTATAGTCCAGTCTCACCGAGACATTTTCTCAATTGGGGTTCCCTCCTCAGATGACTCTAGCCTGTGTCAAGTTGACATAAAAGTAGCCAGGACAATAGGTTTCTGAAATAGAATGAGGTGGCATGAAAGGAAAGACTATTATTAAAAGCAGAGGATTCTCCAGAATGACTCTAAATACTTCCTTATAGTCATGGTTAACCTGCTACCAAGCAATAAAGACAAGATTGTCAAGAATTCAAATGTTCTGAGAATAAAAGTTTGGAATCATCTATGCATACCAAGAATTCTTTTCTGCCCCATCTATTGGTAGAGATAAGACAATCACAGGGAGGGTGGCTTAACAAAACCTGGTGGTGTCTGACTTCACTGATTAGCTATAGAAGAATCTAGAGGCTGTGTAGTTATTTACACTAACACAGGTGATGACAAATGTCCTAGGTTCAGGTGAGGCTGTGGCAGATTTAGATCAACTTAAGATCGCCTGGTGCTTTCTGGGTTTTCTATGTTACCATATCAAGAAGAGGAAGGAGGGGTGGTGTGAATGCACTGTCTACTTCACTGGGATCTATTCTTTGCATTTGCGGTGATGCTCTGCACCCTGCGGAGACTTTATCAGTGAGCTCCTGCTCTAGGGCTTCAGGCTGATTTTATGTGAGGACACTAGCTGTCTTCAGACACACCAGACAAGGGCATCGGAACCCTTTACAGATGGTTGTGAGCCACCATGCGGTTGCTGGAATTGAACTCAGGACCTCTGGAAGAGCAGTCAGTGCTCTTAACTGCTGAGCCATCTCTCCAGCCCCAGGCTGATTTTAGTTAATTCATAGCACTTGTTACAAAACAGAGAAAGATCAGGCTGTTGGTTCTACCATCTTCTCTCCTGTAGCATTGCCATTGGTTGACTGCCTAACCTCTAGATATCATCCCTCCTCCTACACCCCTCCTCCTAGTTTCTCATAACTCCTCTTCTGCTGCTCCTTCGGTTCCAGGAATGGTCTCCTCCCCACCCCTTTACTCGTTCCAGAATATGTCCTGATCTCTTACGGATGACCTTGACTCTGCACCAGTCCCTTAAACTCTCCTGTGGTAAACAGTGTGTGTCATGTACTTCCTTGTGGGACACAGAAGGAAGGAAGAGCCAAAATGGACTTCACTCTTAAAATTGTCTAGGATCAGTTTAAAAGCTTGATAAATTTTAATCTTTATGGATACTCTACAAAATATTATCATCATCCATAGGAGATGTGGAGACTGAGATGCAGACATCAGGAAATGAAATACGTAGTCTTTGTTCATTTTTATTTTCCTTCACTTTCTCATATCATTTAGCCCCATTCCATGATAAATGTTTAGCCACCATTGCCATCTATAACTCATTCAAGAGGGGGAACCAACTGGACCACCCATCCCCTATAATGTCATTCTGGAGTATCCTCTCTTCATTTGACTGTTCTGTTAGAGTAATGCTAATTGCAGTTTTGAAATCCTGTTTCTTCCTGGTAGGTTTCTGTGCTTTTTATTTTATTTTATTTTATTTTATTTTATTTTAAACCAACCATCATGATGGACTAGAAACCCTGGAAGTTCTAGCGAAGAAAACCTGAATTTCTTAAATGACTACAAATTTGTTGTCTATTAATTCTTTCCTCTGAAATTTAAAGCCTCAACATACCTTTCAAATACACACATATAATTTATGAACCAAGGAAAGTGGAGAAAATCAAGAAGATAGGAATGACCTTGAACGAACTGCATCAACCAGGAATCTTAGCTGCAAGCGAGAGAACCCCAACTCGAGATAGCTTAAGAAAATCTAGAGTCTGTTCATTAACATAATGGTGATCAACAGGAAGCAGGAACGTCTGTGCCAAGGGATTCACATTCTGATGCCACCAGGTTCTCTTGACTCATGCTTGTGCTGCCTGCTCTGGCTGCTGCACACTTTTAAAATGGCAAGTAGTGTTTTGTGTGCCATTCAGATGCTAGAGGTATGGCACAGTCAACTCTATGCCCGCATTGTTTGAGCCTCGCTACCTGAGAGGTAGCTGCTTTAGAAAAGTTTTGAGGCAGGATTCGGATTGCTTTGGCATAGCTCATACACTCATCCTTGGACATTTTAAGACTGGCAAAACCACTGTCATGTTTCTAAATTTAAATCAAGGGATAGAATAGGAAATTTGGAAGCTTTTATTTAAACAATCTGAAGAAGAGAAGAGAGGAAGATCTAAAAGGTTTTAGACAACCCCAGATGACAGGGAATATGGATACTGACTCATGAAAACAAAATTGTACTTTAGAGCCAAGGTCATAAAGACAGCCCGGTACTGGTATAAAAACAGCCAGGAAGATCAGTGGAACAGAATGAAATAGAGGAGCAAGACATGACTTACAACGATACCGTCTACTGAATTTTTGACAAAGAAGGCAAAAAAGGAAGCCTATTCAATAAATGGGACTGGTGAAACCGTGTTTGTGGCTGCTGAAGAATAAAATTAGATTCTTATCTTTTGCCTTGTACAAACATGAATTCAAAATGGTTCGAAGCTCTTACTGTAAAACACAAAACATTAACATTTCTAGAAGAAAACAGAGACTCTCCTTCAAGACCTGGCAGTAGGCAAGAACTTCTGGAGGAAACACCAATAGCACAGGGGCTAGAACCAAGTATTAATAGATGGGCCTTCATGAAAAGAAAGCACTCTGTTCAACGAAGGAAACTACCACTGTAGCCAACAGACCACAGGATGGGAGAAAATATTTCCCAGCTACATGTCAGACAAGGAGCTAATGCCCAGAATTTACAAAGAACTATAGAAATTAAATATCACAGAATCAAAACCATCAATCAAAAAAAAATGGGTCAATAAACATAACAGTTACCAAAAGAAAAAGAAAAAAAATGGCCAGTAACTATTTTTAAAACAGTTCAATATCCCTAGACAACAGAAAAATGCAAATTAAAACTACTTTGATATACAATTTTACCTCAGTCAGAATAACTAGGATTAACTCTGCCAACAAATATGGGAAAGGATGTGGAGAGAAAGGGACTCTTACTCCCTGTGGTGGGGTATAACAACTCCAGTTGTTATAGAAGTCAGTTTGCAGATTTGTCAAAAAATTAAAAACAGACCACCATATGACCCTGCTATTTTACTCCTGGGCATATAACCAGAAAATTCTATACCCTACTACAGAGATATTTGCACTTCCAGCCTGGTTGTTGCTCTACTCACTAGAGCAAAAATTGGGAATTAACCTACTTGTCCATCAACAGCTGAGTGGATAATAAAAATTTGCTATATATAAAAATAGAATATCACCCAACTCTAAAAACATATAATCACAAAATAAGCACGAAATGGAAGGATGTGGAATGTGTAATATTAAGGTCGTAGAATCTCAGAAAGAAACAAAATCCATATGTTCTCCCTCATATGTGGAATCCGGCCAGTAACATATGTATATACATAAATAAATGTACATATGGGTAAAGTGTCACATGCACAAAAGAGAACAGGAAAGACTCACGTAAGAGCATGAGGAAGAACTGGATGTACACAATGAATATGAGTTATGAAGGAGAATATAAAGCTAATTGTTTCCCTAGTTCGAACTCTGTTGTGGATTTTTCATTTTTAGAGGTGAATAAAAGTGCAGAAAAAATTGATACTAGAAGTATAAACTCCAAGCTAGAGTTGTTCCAAACAGTGATTCTAAATGTATAGACGTCCATTGAACTGCACAGCCTTCTCGTCTGGCTCATTTTGGCGTGTGATTTATTTTTTATTTGCAATGTTGTTATATACTAATGTTGAAAACAAATAAAACAAGAGAACAGAAGGCGTGCTCTTAGTGGTGTGCCTGTAACACTTTAGCCATATCCCTTTACACAAAGGAAGTCCTCACGTGTTACATTCCCCAGTTCTGGTAGAGTGAAGACTCCTATTGTTTGGCCAACTTTAAACAACTCATGTGAGATTGCTGCATACAAAGTTGGGAATGCATTTCCCAGTTGCACCCCAGTTTATAGTTTCTCTCACATAGATACCAAAGAAATAACTAAGGTCAAGGAAACATGATATTAAAGTGCACTAAAATATCTGGAATAAATGCATTTGAGGATGTCTTTTTGTTTTGTTTTGTTTTGTTTTATTTTTATGTGTTTAATTGCCAGTTTGTATCATTTAATGTTTAATCATAGATGTGTCACACAACTAAATTCAATAAATGGTCATTCAAACTGTCTTGAGAATAGTGCAGGGGAGCTAAAACACATCTAGTTGAATCAGGATGGAAAACTATTCAAAATCATGCCACCGCAGAAGGCATGGGGAGGAAAAAAAACCCAGGACAGCTTTCCTCAATGAGTTCAGGGGCTGGCCACATCTACTCTGCAGTCTTATCTGTACCTACGTTTGTCCTGTGTAAATATTCCTGCCTGTATAAATGCCATACAGATCTGCAGCAGAGGGGAGTAAAACCAGCTATAGAAATCTACCTTTACTCATTTGTTCTGTTTCAAATAGTACTTGGCCTCAAGTCAGCTCAGTCATATGCTCTATTATGTTATCAATCTATTGTCAAACTCTCAATCTATGATCAATATACAAATTCACTTCAAGGTAACCCAGAGACACTTTCCTAAACTCAGTCTTTCACCTTTGTTCCTCCCAATCCTACTGATGGCCCACTCTTTGTCTAGCACCATGTCAGGGACAGAATCTGATAGCAGGGTCCAAGCATAAAATTCCACCCCAGACCCGTGAGCACATACGTATGTTGTCATACAGTATATCTGAAAAACCATGCTATTATTAACCATATTATAGGTCCTATATTTCTTACCATCTGTAGGATGTGTATTTCTTATTGCACAGATGGCTTATCTTGAATTATCCATAAATTTCACTTAAAGTCAGAAAACTGGTTTCCTATTTCGGGTGGCATGGGCTGAATTTTTTAATTCCTTCCCCAGAAGTCATTAAATGCTGGCAAAGACATCTGGTCACTTACCTGGTAAATATAGGACTCCCCATGAAGTCCACCCTGACGCATGGCCACATATGGCAATCTGCTGAAATAGGGTCTACAGAGCCTCAGAACAGAGGCCCGGATCCTCCCACTCCCTCCAGTCTGTCTACTGAGTCAGAAGCCACTTGACTCTCTGGCCTCACAAGAGCCCAAACGCCCAAATGCTTGCTTTATTTATTTCCAAACACTGCTAAATTTTTTTTTGTTTCTTTTGCATGATTTTTTTTTATAAAAAAAAATGCTCTTCCAGCCTCAATTGTATTCCATCTTCAGTAGCAATGTCGCTGCCATGCATCCCCAAGACTGATTTGCAAGGAGATTAAGAAAGACACAATTTGTTCCTGCACCTAGATTTACTTCATAGGCCTGGTATAGACTCATAAAGACCTTAGCTTAAGAGAAAAATCTATTAAAGGCGAGTTTTGGTTTTGTGTGTATTTTGTTTTACCTTTAGTTTCTCACAAGATAAAAGATTTGCAAAGATACCTCAAGAAAACTTCCCCAAACATAAGTATTTCTATATCTACTGTAGCGAACAGCTTGTTATCTTAAAAGCTAGCCCCAATTCCCCAACTTTTGTAGGTATCTTAGTCCAGCCTGTTATAGAAAAAAACTGGATGACTTATAAAAAACAAATTTGTTCCCTGGTGTTCTAGAAGCCCAGAAGTTCAAGGTCCATTGCCATCAGGATTAGTGACTGGGCAGGGGCAATTTCTTAGTTTGCAAAGGACACCTCACTCTGCCCTCACATGGGGAAAAGAGCCCAGGGTATCTAGGATCCTCGTTCATTTGGGCACTGTTGTGGCTTGAACATGAAATGTCTCTCCCTCCAGGACCATATGCTAAAGGATTGGTTCTCATCTGGTTGAACTACTGAGAGGCACCTGGATTATATTCTTAAGTGGTCTAGTAGGAGTTGGGTCTTGGCTGTATGAAGTAGGCCACTTGAGGTGTGACTTTGAAGGTTGTACATTGCTCCAAACCCTTGCCTTTCTACTCTGCTTCTTGTCTGCCATGAGGTAAGCAATCCTTCATCATGGGCTTTTGCTGCCAGAGTGCTCTGCCTTACTGCAGGTCCCTGGTGATGGGGTCAGCTGACCAAGGACCACAACCTCAGAAACTTAAAGGCAAAGTAAATCCTCCTTTATAACGTTTCCTTCCTGTGTTTGTCACAGTGAGAAAAAGTTTAGTGGACACACATTTCAGAGCCCAACTTGATGAGAATACTTAACTATGGGAATTTAGAGGAAGAGGTCGAAAACAACAGACCAGAGAAGTATAAGATTCTGATATACCCAAACTTCAAGAAATCGTGAGCCAGGCCCTAGATACTCCCAGGTCTCCATAACGAGGAAAACCATTGCCTGACCACTATAACAGGGAAGGACTCACGGCTTTTTATAAGAAGATGCAGAGTTTTTGGTGAATACAAAAGTTTAACAGAAAATAAGTTTAATTGGGCAAATATCAAAAAGCACATTCATTTCTGAGGAATAAAACTGTTAGATATGAAACAGCCTCTATGAACCATCTCAGAGTCAATACATCTCTATTTTTTCTTCCCATTATATTTTCAGTCTACAATAGCTATAAATATACTGGTGCGTGAATTTCCTAGAGGCCAATATCCAGCTAGCATTTCAGACCAGAAACGAAACCGTGCAACCGAATCCGCTCCCCATCGTTATCAGCTTAGATAACATTGCAAGGCTCAGTCCTTAGTCCCTGAGTAACACTTAATTATAGCTCCACTTGAAGGCCTCAAGGCCATTTTTCTAAATTGAGGTGTGCTCCAGGAAGCCTCTGAAATGAGTGAAGGTAA
This sequence comes from Rattus rattus, assembly GCF_011064425.1. NCBI lineage: Eukaryota > Metazoa > Chordata > Mammalia > Rodentia > Muridae > Rattus > Rattus rattus. The sequence goes on from NC_046157.1 coordinate 150,931,418, forward strand.
GCAAGATCCACCGGGTAACTGAAGAGCAACGTACTCGGGCCAAATGAACCACATCCAGTTGTGAGGAATGTGAATTAGATCAGGGAAAGCCTCATCCTGCTGAGAGGTGTTTTATATAAACACAGTCAAGAATACATCTGATATAAGCACACCCATGGAGTTGTGGGGTTCCTCATCCTGTGTTGGAGTCTACCCAGGAGTGAGAGTGAAGATTCGGACCAATGGTTCTTAAGAATGTACAGAGAACGTCTGTAAAAATGTACCAATGTCTGTATAAATGTACCAATCAGTGCCCATCTTGTTGTCGCTTACTTTCCTTTCTGTGGTTTTTCATTCAAGAATGTCCTCTGATGAAGTCATTTCTAGGAAACTCCTTTAAATAGCCCTTAGTTGGTGCTGTGTGTGTGTGTGTGTGTGTGTGTGTGTGTGTGTGTGTGTGTGTGATATGTGCATGCCTGTGGGGTGTGTGTGTGTGTGTGTGTGTGTGTGTGTATACATGTGTGTGTGTGATTTATGTGCATGCCTGTAAGAGTATGTGGGTGGGTGGGTGTGGGTGTGTATGTATGTTTCAGCTGTGTATGGTGTGTACATGGTACACACATGCAGAGGTCAGAACAAGATGTCTGATATCTCTGTCTATTGCTCTCAACCTCATTGCCTTTTTTTTTTTTTTTTTTTTTTTTTTTTTTTAGTAATGGTCTCTTCCTGAACAGGAAACTCACCATGTTAGGGTTTCTGGGCAGAGAACGCAGGATTCCTGTCACAGTCTCCCAGTGTTGAGGTTACAGGCACTTGCAGCCATTCCTGGATTTTTCCATGTGTGGGTGTGTGGATTTGAACTTAGATTCTCAGGCTTGCATAGCAGCACTTTTATCCCAGTCATCTCCTTTGGTCCAGTTAGTGCTCTTTTAAAAGAAAGCTTATAACACACCTTTCTCTTTCTTTTCACATTTTAGTAACATCAAATCATTCATATATAATTTACATAATAGTGTGTGTACATGAGAGAGGGAGAGAGAGAGGGAGAGAGGGAGGGGCAGGGAGAATGGGAGGGAGAGGGGAAGGAGGAGAGGGAGCGGGTAAAAGGGAGAGGAGAGAGAGACACACATACACACAGGGAGAGGAGTGGAAGAGAGGGGAAGGGAGGGGGAAGGGGAGGGGGAGGGAGGGGGGGAGGGAGGAGGAGAGGAGAGAGAGAGAGAGATTGAGGGAGAGTTACCATACAGGTAACTGGTCTCAAATTTAATCCTCCTGCCTCAGCCTCTTGAGTGTAGGGTTTTAGGCATGCATTGCCATGCTGGCCACTAATATTCTTTGTATAATGGTTTATTTTCTAACAGTCATTTTACTGTCAGATCCATGGAAGGGAGCTTTTCTCTTCTCCACCATTAACTTCTTTCATCTGAGTTGGGGCTGCAGCCTAGTGCCCACTGAAGCACTTGCTTGGTGTTCTCTGAATGCATAGATACTGGCCTGATTGCTCATACTACATTGACCCATCATACATGTAGGCCTTACATCAGTCTGATAATCAGTAGTACCTCAGATCATTTGTATTTATACACTGCATTTGTTTCAGCTGAATATATTAAGACAAAAGAAGGCTAATGTAGGCAATAAAATGATTATGCCTAAAATATTGTGAAAATTTAAAAAGTGCTTTCCTTGATGGATAGTTGACACTTAATAAATGAGTCATCATGTTAAAAAATGTTATACATGCAAATTATCTTTTACCCGTGTGTGTGTGTGTGTGTGTGTGTGTGTGAGAGAGAGAGAGAGAGAGAGCCTGCATGTGTGTTCACTATTCATCTTGCTGGGGGCAAGGCTCAGTTCTCCATGTGTAATGCAGGGTTGACAGCACATGCTACCCCTCCGAGGTTTTGGGAAGATCAAGGACATCAGGTACGGATGACTCTGGTCCTGAGCCAGACTCCTAATAAGGGCTTCCCACAAAAACAGCTGCTATTCTGCTGTCTCCCTTTCCCTGCCACTCACGCCCACACCTCTCTGACACGGAGTGATCCACTATTGTAGCTGATAATGCTGTCCCAGGGGCCGCTGAAGGGCTCCCCTGTATCTCTGGTTAGAGATAAACACAGCAGATGGCCCGCAGCAAAGCAGAAAGCTAATGGTCTCAAATCAAGAGAGAAAGGTTTCATGTTTCTGGCAGCCATACCCGGGCAATCACAGGTACCTTGAAACTCTGCCGTTTCTAATGGAATCTCTAAGCGGCTGTTTTCTTCACTGTTGTGAAAGAATTGGAAGGCCTAATTAGCCCCAGGATTCAGGAACGTCACAGTGAGTGACACAGTTCATTCCTGTTTGCTTGGGCTGGCACCAGCCATGGCTGTCTCCCTGCCCCGAGACTGCGGCATCTACCTTCCCACCTGGACAGCTTGGCTGTCAGTATACGAAGCCAAACAGCCCAGAAGAATAAAACACAGAAGACTGTTTGAAACCTGCCTCTGTGACCAGTAGAGGCTTCACAAGGGGAAGGGCAACTTGTCCTTTTCTAGATACACATAAACATTCAGGCAGAGTCACAAGAGAGGGATGGTAATTGCCTGTGGCCTTGTCAGATCCCTTGACTCTGCTTCTAAAGCTCTTAGCTTACAGAAAATGAGGCTTAACGCTCTCCTTGTAAGTAAGGAAAGGCAAGCAGTGGTATTTTTTTCAGGGCTAAGCAAAGGTGAGATTAAATTGTAACCAAGAGGTTTTATGGAAGAAAACAGAAAGAGTAATTTGTAAGGACAATGTGGGAAGATCTTAGGAGAATTGTTTTCATTTGCCCTGCAAGAAGCTTCACGTGTTGACTAAATTATCATTTCTTTTTGGCAAATTAGCAATTAAAATACAGCATGGTTATTCTCCTTTTGTTACTCATTGTTAAATCGACCATTGGTCATTTGTTTATTTCATTCCGTTCTAGTCTTAGAGATCTGGTTAGACTTCAGGGTTCAAAAGAAAGAATAGATCCCGTTTCTTCATTAGCGGCCGGCATTTCTGTGGATGGGGATTTTCTGAGTTCACTCTCATCTACTTACAGTGGGTTAAGCAAATTTGACTGCTCTTATACAAATTGGGATTTGACCGAACGTGCCTGGACTCAAGATCCACATGTTCTTAAAAATGCGTGGTTAGAAAAATGTGATATTTGGTACATTAAGGTCACCAGGTCTCTGGCTCTTCATTTAAAAATGAGGGATCTCACAAATCCCTTCCACCACCATTTGAGATTGCCATGACAATAAAATCATGTGTCCACTGGATTTGAAAGTACCAAGCCATGAACTGTTACTATTTTAATATAACTGAGCATTACTTTCTTCAAATAAAACATGACTATTTTGGAGAAACTTTTAAGAGATATTTTATTTTTATTAGCATCTGTGAATTGTAGAAACTAAGGGGCTTCCTTATGATATTTTTATATATACATATAATATACTTTGATGGTAGTCAGTCCCTTTATTCACAGAACCTTTGAAACTCATATATATATGTTATATATATATGATATATATATATATATATATATATATATATATATATATATATATATGAGTTTGGTCTCCATCATTGCTGCTGGCTGCTGGTTGGTAAGCTAGGATCTCAGAAACCGTTTTCTTATCTGTCCAATGGGGTCATACACTGATATTTGGGGGAGGGGCTATGCTGCCTAAAGTCATATCCATGTGCCTGTCAAAGGATCAACACTGGCATGGGCACGTAGGAAAAGGTAAATAACATTAAAACAACCATTTTGTACATCTACAAGGCCCAGGCCTGGCTCTCCCCCCCTACTTTTGTCCCCCAATGTCATATTCTTCCTTCACATTTTACCTCAGCCCTTAACAGCCACTGCTGATTCTCTTCTGGGCAACCGCACCAGATCAAAGTCTTAATTGGCCTGAGGGGTGGTGCCTGCGATAGTTAGGGAGGTTCAAAGGGTACAAGATGTTTCATAAACACTAACAACATCCAGTCATCTAAACACTGCGCACTTACAGAATGTGAGGTTATACTCGGCACCGTGAAGATGGCCGTTTTCTCCAGGGGATGGGACCGGCTCTCTGTTCTGAGAGAGTTTGCTATGAACTCAGACTCTTTGCATTTACACATCATTCCTCCTTTGTTTTATAGTTTTCAGGATTTGGTAAGTTTAAAAAAAAAAAGTCACTTTTTATTTGGCTTTTCTCTCAGAGGTGTTGATGCAGGCCTTGCTCAGATGCCGGTCTCCAAATTCAATTTCTGGGTTCACTCACATTTACTCCTCATGAGTGCCGTTAATTAGATTACTTGTGCTGTCTTTAAATGGCAGGCTAAAGTAATTTACTTAATTCTAAATTTGATTATTTTTCTTTTTATTTAGAAGCAAACTGTGAAAAACGTATCATGCCTGTGCTTAGGGGATCCAGCGTTAATAAAAACAGGGCAGTTGACTTTTTAGTTACTTTCCTCATTGGCGTGCTGTGAATTCAGCCTCGCTGGTCACAGAAGGCCTGACCACTGCCACCAGCCTTTGTGTTCATTAAGAGTTCTGCTGATCTCCAATGTCCCCATTTGGTTGTACTGGTGTTTAACCAAGCACTTTGAACCCTGTGTCGCCCTTTTGAAAATCCCATAAATACCTAGGGCTAGTTCCCTTCTCCTGCATTTACACATTGAAATTGGAGGGACAGTTGTGAGCCCTAAAGAAGGCAAGTTGGCAACCAGCTCTAGGAGACAGAGTCGGAAGGGAAAAAACTGATGACCCTTCGGTCTGGACGCCAGTGATTTGAAAACATTCCCATAGAAAGAAATGTGCTGACTTTTGGATGACCTCAAATGGGATGGGGAGGCAAAAGTTGCAGTCCTTCTGACTGATGACACTTTTTACCCTCTTAGGACGATGTGAGTGTGCTTGGGACGTCTGCATGCAGCACTTCCCAAGGAAACTTCCAGAAGGAAGAAAGGAGGGCTCCCTCCTGCAAAAACAGTGATTGTTCTCCAGTCCTAGTGCATTCAAGGGATTGTGGCAAAGGGGCCTGCAGGCATGGATAGTCAATCTCAAAGAGCTCGTTTAAAGGTATACACACATGGATGGCTGATGGACGATGTCAGAGAGTCAAGCGCTGTGATGGCCAGACCAGGGTGATCTGAGTGGAGCTGGGAGACATACGCCTCTCTCCTGAGGTACTCCCACAGAAAAAGTTGTTCTGCTGGCCGCTCCCACAAGTTTGGTTTTCCTATGCTCTGAGTGGCCTCTAAGATGTCACTTGGGGTCACTTTGTCCTTGAAAAGGACCCACAGCCAGGCACAGGTATCTAGGTAGGAAGGTGGCCATGGTGGTAGGAAGAAGTGAAGTTTTGATGGTGAAGAGCACAGACTATCCTGACAGTTAGCCGCTCAGCAGTAGTGCCTGGTTAAGGAGCTGCTCTGATGACTCCTTCCCCTGGCTTGAGCGGGCCACTGTGCCTGTCATTCAGGTCTAGAGCAGAGAAGAGAGAATGGTAAGAAACCACCAGGACCAAATGGTGGCAACAGAGGTACAGTCCAAGTACCGTCAGTCAGGGTTGAATCCACACGTGAGTCGTGAGTATGCAAAGGAAGACTGAGTTCTTCTTCTAATTGCTTTGCAGACACGGCCAGGTTTTGTCTGCCCAATACGTTTACAAGGCTGACATCTTGGGACGGGGAGATTGGCTGGTTGGTGGAGTGTGCAGGCATGAGGATCTGAGTTGGATTTACAGAACCCACAAGAAAAAGTCACTCTGTTCCTGTAATCCCAGCACCGGAAGGGCAGAGACAGGAGGATGTCTGGGACTCACCAGTTAGTCTAGATGAACCTGCAGGTTCCAGGTTCAGGGAGAGCCTCTCTCAAGAAACAAAGAGTGGTAGAAGACAATTTACGCCGACCTCTGACCTCTGAGCTCCATGTTTTGCACTCAGGCAAATGGAAGCATGCAAAAGGTAGACACCATAGGCCACGAGTTCCAGCCAAAGTTCTCCATCCAAAGAACAGGATGGTTTCACTTAGGCCCTGACACACTTATGTAATAAAACGTAGGCTGAATTGATGTGAGTCGTGTTATAGCCTCCATTCATCTCCACATCAGGATCTAAATACTTCACTGCAGACATGATAGAACAGCAAAGTATTTCCCCAAACTTCAGTGCAGATTGTATAAGACACATGGCCTATCTGAAAATATGAAAATTTTGGAAATCTGAAATATTTCTGGTCCAAAAGTTTCCAAGGAATGGCTGGAGCCATCTCCCAGCCCCCTCAGGGGCTTCTTGAGAATCAACGATTTAAAGGACAGCAAAACTACTAGAAGTAACTTCCAAGAAAAGGTGGAGAGAGGCAGGGGTTAATACGGCGATGCAGAGACATCTCGGCTAACAGCTTCAAATCTTCAGAACATGGAGTGTCATCAGATATTTTTTCTTCCCCATCGGGCTTCCCCAGTCTCTTATCTCTTCTCCCTGAACATCTGCTTCAGCCCTGCTTTCACAGAATTCGTCTGACAGGCTCCCGTAACACGGACTCACCATCCGGCCATCTCTGAGCTCGTAGCTGGCTCCGCACTCCATCCCCAGCCATCTGACTACAGTTTCTTTCTTTGTGCTTCTGAGAATGGAAATCTTAGACATTTGGTCCCTGGTATGATTATTCTGGGCCAAAAAAGCAAGGTCACCTAATACAGTCATGGCTTCCAAAGGTTCATCTCTTGGCAAGCATGTGTCTGCCTGGGTGTCTGCAGACGGGTGGGGACACCTGGAAGAGAGTGTCCTGCTACAGAAATTCTTCGAGAGACATTGCTTTCTTTTGTCCTCCATTTTGTTCTTGAAGCTACACAAGATGAACTAGATTTTCAGCCATCAATCACTTTGCTTATAGGTTTATTAGATCTATGAACTTCAAATATCTGCAGACAACATGGTTGACAGCAACTACTCTCAAAAATTTTAGAGTGCATAAAGAATTAATTGTGAACTATAAATATCTATATGAAGCTGGGTGTGGTAGCATATGCCTTAATCCATGCATTCATAAGGGTAGAGGCAGGAATACCTCTGTGAATTCAAGGCTGGCCAGGGCTACATAATGAGACTGTCAAAAAACAAACAAACAAACAAACAAAAAACAAAACAGAAACACCAAATTAATTTGAATCCTAAATGGAGCATCTGCAGATGTGACAAAAATGTATCAATATCTTCTGGTTATATAAACCTTCAGTTCTACAAATGGCTGCTGGTAGATATTTACTCCATTCACAGACATTGACAGATGTTTCATTTCTGTTTTAGAGTCATATTTTTATCCAAATGAATCAGAAGCACAAAAATGTGAACAAACTCTTTCTTTTTTTTCTGATAAGAAAACGCAAAAGTCTCTTTGTGTTCTCTCTTGCTTAGATCACATCTGTATAAAGAAACACCTAGGGATTTCAAGACCCAGACTCCAGATGTGCAGTTTGCAGGTAGATGCGGGTGGTTTAGAGGCTTGTGATGCTGGCGCTGTGTAGCAAAGCTTATGTGAAATTAGAACAACAAAAATATCCAATTGTTTTGGTGTTTTCTTACCGTGGCTCAGCCTAGAGGTGAATGAGTCTTCAGAAGAGTAGAAGAAAAAAAAAGAAGAAGAAGAAGAAAAAAGAAAAAAATATAGATTGCTTAAATGGCCCTGAAAATCTACCTGGAAAATTCCTGCAATTTGTTATCAGGCTTTTCTTAGCTTGTTGTTAAGATTCCTCCTTTCATCCTCGTGTTTATTCCCCCAAAGCTTAGTTTGTCATTTAAACCAAAATGATTTAGATGAAGAACTTGATCGGCGAGAGTAAATCCACAAGTTTTTCTCCTGCATGGGATATCTTTTTTTTTTTTTAAGGTGATAAAACTTAAAAATATGTTCGGTTCAATACTCACACTTCTCATTTCTTTCTAAATGATAGTGCGATGCTGTGTTGTCTGCTGGTAAATCACTGCAGCATTCACTCCAGAGCTGACAGCATTTTTAATGGCCCAGAAAATGACACCATGTATATCAATATAAGCACCTTGCCTGCGTGCAGCTACGGGCAGGGTGGGCTCTGGTTTCTTCCCCCCACTTTTCCTAAGGAGTTGCAAGGAAACCTGTTGTCTTAGGTTTCTATGCATAAGAATCCCATTGGCTCATACTGGGGAGCAAAAGAGAGGCAGAAGATCAAACATGGAATAGTCATGTGACCATGCTTATGTGCGATCTGGTAGATTTCCCATGCTGTGAGCTAAGAGCATGTGGCTCTCAGGACAACAGGACCACACTGGTGTTGGTGGAGAAGCATGTACCATAGAAAAGCATACAATGTATTTCTCATGAAGTATGAGGTTTTTAATCTCCTGTGTATTAGTCAGCACATGGACATGTCAGGGTATTCGGAGTGGCAGAGGTTGGTAAGACTGTTTGATTAAGAAACACCTGCTGTAAATCAAAGCACCCACCAAATTGAAACTGTGGTGAAAGTAGCCATTATTTGCATAATAAATAACAGAGATCCATCAGGAGTGAGTGTCCTGGGAGTGTGGAAAGCTGTCTGAGAAGGAAGATGTAATGGGAGCTGTTCTTGTCCTACAACAATGCACAAACGATTTTATGAAAATGTCAAGCAGCAAGAGAAGATTCTACGCTGAGTCAATGTTCTTGAAATATGATTAGTGAGAAACTTGCTTCAGTTCTTCAACATCCAATAATTCCACGAATGAGGGAAAATACTTTAAGTCACGCTTGGCACATGTCTGCAATCTTAGCACTAGGGTGGTTAAGGCAAAAGAGCCCAAATTAAGGTCATCCTGGGCTACATATGGAGTTCTAGGCTAGCCCCACTATATAACAAGATTATCTAAAAACCTAAAAAGGAAAAGAAAGAAAAAAGAATTTTTCTCGAATAGATATTAACTTTAATTTTTTTTTTATAAAAGGCCAAACAATAAACGTTTTCACCACTGGGGGCTAAAAGGCCACATTTGAACCCATTATGCTAGTTTGTATGAATGATCTCAGCAAACAGAGGCAGAAAGATCACCAAGCTTGAGTTCAGCCTAATGTGCACAGTGAGTACCAAACCCACTAAAGCTACAGAGTGCCACCTCTTCTCATACAAAGCAAAGCAAAATAGTAGCAACAACAACAACAAAACCAAACAAGCCAAACCCAAAAGCAGTCAAATAAAATAAATGTTTTGATATATCTACATAAAATAAAATACATAAAGTTCAAATGCTATAAAGATATGAAAGCATTTAATGGTGTGACTTATTCAATGGTGAAAGTAGTCTTACAGATTGTACTTTTGAAAGTTCAGTAGCATTTTGAAAGAGATGATATATATCACAGAGACGAAATGTAAAATTCCACACATGAGTAGCATAAGCTTGGGTGCACCATGGAGGGTAACAGCTGGCATTATGTGAATGCTAAGACTAGACACGAGCTTCACTGCTTTAGAGTCTGTTTATAGTCGTGAAAAGGAGAATAATCTATGATTGTGTAACTGAAACATTTAAAAAATGATAAAATTAGAACAAATAAATATGTTAGGATTGGACAAGAATGATAAGACCAACCAAATCTTGGAGTGTCAACCCTTACATGGAAAACCAAGAGGCGTTCATCATCTTCAGTTTCTTTTTGTTGTTGTTGTTGTTATTGTTGTTGTTGTCAAACTTTCCAGGGTAACACGTGTAGGAGTAGACACTCTGCAAACCGGTATTCTGTGATAGTTTAAAGAATAATGAGGAATTCCTTCAGAGTTTAGAGGGCTTAGAGGATACAGTGATCTTTTTTAACTTGTCTTAGCATTGAGCCTCCCTTTCTGTCATTTTCACATGATTTTATCTACTGACACACCCATGACTTATTGAAGGTAACATTGGGAGAAGGACCCACGGAGGCAGATGCATCTATGAGAGTTAAAGTCAAAACTAGTGATTGCTTTTCACCATGAGTGGATTGGAATATGGCAAGCCGTGCTTCAGGTACAAAATCATTTGCTTATATGTTTGGTGTATAGAAATCAGTTATATTTGGAGTTCACAATTAGCATTCAGAAATAAATAAACAAGAACATACAATATAATTACAAAGGCAAGAAATGATGGGGAATTGGAAAAGTCATGTGCGACCTCAAGGAAGTTCACCATATTGCTGTTAATTGAAAGCAGGTCAAGGATTTGGGCAGATCACATCACTTGGAAAAGGAGATAGACTGTGATTGGGACCAAACTTGTGCCCACTATGGAATGGATGGTTCCCACTAATATGAATGTAACGCTTTCCTTTACAAAGCAAATGCTCACTGGGCATCGGCTCTCATTGCTTTCAGTCTGGAGATTTGAGGTGATGTCCAAACATATGACATTAAGACTTAGCTCCCTAAAACGCCCATTTTAATTTAAGCATCAGACATTTCTAAAACAGTATCAAATACATTTCAGGATTTATTTCAGTTCTAGGACTTGATGCTCAGACAGAATGTTTTATTTTGTGAGTGTTGTACAATCACATTTACAGGGTTTGGTGCCTGCCCTTCTGTGACTCACATTGTGGTTCATATCTGGTGAGAAATATATAAAACCAAGTATGTTTCCATGGCATTTTCTGGCTAACTGAGGTGGAATGGAAGACATAGTAGGTTTAAGGGACCATGGTGTTGGTTATGTGACTGCGTGAAAGATGATTGTATAAAGAAAGCAAGGGAGGGAGAGCATGGCCATGTGCCTTGAGCCTTCTCCTAGGAAGAGGAGCATCAAGAAAGGCACCTGTGAAATGAAGATGTGCTTTGTGACTTTAAGGAACAACCAAAAGGCCAGCTTAGCAGAAGTGAAACAATTAGGGGGAACGGTAGGTGCTGACACGCATGAAGGAGTACAGGACTAGGCTTTCTCATTGACTTTCCTGGAAAGTCATTGGTGTCTATTAAGCAGATGACTCCATCTGCTATCTTGAATTTCAAGAGGCTCACACAGGCTCTTCTGCTGCAGGCAGATAGTAAGTGGTAAAAGAATAGGGGTGAGGGTGGAAGTGGGAACCCAGTCAGGATACTCCTGTAAAATTCAGGACAAGAGATGATGGTACCACATTCTGTAGCAGTGAGTATGTGATACAAATGGTTAGAGTTTGGATGTGATTCCTAGTGTTTTTCCATCAGTGTGGGCATTAGGGAAATACTCCAGTGTGACTGTAGGGCTTGAGTACATATAGTTTCAGGTTTGGATCTGTCATATATTAAGATGGACTTTGGGAGAAACAAATTTTGCGTGGCCTCGGACACTGAAAGAACCATCTTCAAAGTTATTTCCAGTCTGCTAATGACATGTGTTGAGTTTGATTAGCAGTACTGTTTATTGACACTGTCAGGACAGTGTCTTCTGAGGCTCTCCTCCTGTCCTCTATCTCTATTCAGTTCATAGGCTGGTAATTCCAAGACACCAAATAGGTGTGCCCTCTCAGAATCCACCACTTTGTAGAACAGTGGCTTTTCAACTTTCCTAATTCCATTCCTTATCTTGGGGTGATCCCCAACCATAGAATTATTTTCATTGCTACTTTATAACTCTAATTTTGCTTCTAATATGAATCATAATGTAAATATCTGATATGCAGGATATCTGGCATGTGACCCTGAGAAAGGGTCAGTCAACCCCTGAAGTGGTTGCAACCCACAGGTTGAGAACCATGGTTCTAGAACATTCTTCCTTCAGTCAAGGCTAAGGTTCTTTCCTCACTCTTGAAGGGCTCCTCCCAAGCTCCAACATCTTGAGGCTGACCATGGTCTAACTTATGTCCCTAATCTTCAAGAGAGCTGCTTTTAGCATGTTTGAGTAGAACTTGTACAATGTGTGAGCTGGATGTACAAGGCTTTCGGGGAACAGTCAGAATCTGAGAAGAAAAAAACAAAGAAAAAAGTTAAGTGTCCCAGACTAAGAGAGGGTCTTATTTTCCCCATTGCTACTGACAACCTGGAGAATTTGGAATCTAACTCAAGGCCTACCTCCCAGGCCACTATAAAGGGAAATTTGTTAAGGAACAACATGTGACTCCTTTTCCAGCCTGACTTACAATATAAACGTTCATCTTATACCACACATGCTTGTTGCTAGGCGGGTGTGGGAAGCATATAGGCTACCTCTCTTTAAGAGCACCCCTGGACCAGTCTTCTGCATGCTTCACTCTCCTTCCTTGGAAAGGCCTTGAGTATATGAATCTCACATGATGATTATCTGCTTGCCTCACTGAGGAATCGTTTAAGCATCTTTGATTCTTTGGACTCTAAAAGGACAAGCTGATAGTTACATCCCCAAAAGTATCTATGAAAGAATCACAGTTTGGTCTGATTATCTGAGACCCAGCAGCAGAGAGGAGGTAGCAGTACCCACAGCTGGAGGTCGCAAGCAATCCAGGCTCCTGCTGCCACAAGTTAATTTCTAGTTTCATTCAGCAGGACAATGAGTGGCAATGCTTCCCACTGGGGAGCCTCAGCGGCTAAGTAACTTGGCTGACCCATGATAGGCTCCGTACCCTACCTGCCCAGGTCTCCCCATCTGTAAAATGGGGTTAATAATACCACACGGGGTAGCGAGAGGATACATGGGATAATATATGCAAAACCTCTTTTGCTTTTTCCAGAAGAAAGACACTATCGAAACCCAAGGTATTATTATCATTCATTTTCACTTCGGAATAGCATCATCTTGTCATTTTTGATCCCATAATTACAATACATCAGGTAAGCACAGATTTTAAAATCAAGGGAGCACCGTACAACACACGGAGACGTGAAAACTTTGTCACACGAGAACAGCCTTGACAACTTCGAAAGTGCCTAGAGCTGCACCCATTTCCATATTAATGTATCTCCACATACATCACGGAGCAGGAAGCTCCTCATGTTTGCTTAGCCTGCACCTCATATTTGACAACCACTCAGAAACAGCATGGGTCAGCTTTGTGTCAGCGGGTACCTACTGCCAATGAATACTCTTTTTATTGAGACAGGGGAGTGATCGTGAGTTTGGTCTGAAGCCACAGGCCCCCAGCCCACTTGTGACAACCAGAAGTCTCTGATTTTAAAACGAAACTAGAAATTGATGAGAACATAATCTCTGCATGCTGTACATCCATGTAGCTTATCTCAGAACTTTTGAACATGGCCATATTCAGATGTTCTTAGTATTACACCCCCAGTATCTTATGTGTCTGGCTTTTTATGTATTTATTGTTTAACTTGCCACGGTTTAATTTAAACCATTGATTTGTCTGCCTTTGTCCTTCTAAGGCCACTCACAGTCTCAACAAATTAGGGGTAATCAGAAGACTGTGGCTTTATTCTAATACAATGTGACCTCACCCACGTGTTGGGCCTCAGTTTCTCTCATCAACGAAACGCAGAGGTAGAACAGAAGCCCTATATTCCTCTACTTTAGTCAAGAACAGTGGCTATGACCTATGGGTTGAGACCTGCAGGGATTAGAGGAAATGTCCTTCCCTGACTTCCTTTGCTCAACAGTACCTTTCGAGTGCCCAGGTTTATTTTTGAAATCACCATCCAAGTAAGGAATGACACTGGAAAAGGCTTCAGTTCTTTTGCTCCCTGGCGGAAACCCTGGAGTGGTGTGCAGCTTCAATTAGCAGTGAGATGCTGTTGCTTTGGATGCAGACCAAGGTAGAGTCCTTTGGGCATCTTTTTGGCACTCACTGCAGAGATTGCGTGGTGACTCCATGGCAGAGATGCTGAGCTGAAGGATGCACTGGAGCAGTGGGGCTGATCTTTACAGAGATCAGTATTTTAACAACGACTTTTAGCTGTGTGAGAAGAGTACCTGCCCTGTTCTATGACTTGAGCCCATCACGGTAGCCGGTGTCCCTTTCATCTCCCTGTACTCTCAAGTCCATGGGTCAGAGGCCACCCACTCTTTAATATAAGTACTGGGCAGATAATGTCCACTCAGCACTTTTCTCTTTCAGTTTCAGTGGTCTAGAGTGTAATTGTTGCCATTGGCCTGATTAATGGGAAAAAAGGGGTTATTGAACAGTGGGCATTCTGGAGATGTGTGTGTGTGTGTGTGTGTGTGTGTGTGTGTGTGTGTGTGTGTAGCAGAAATCATGGGAATTTTATGCCGTAATTTTACCATCCACTTTCCCGTTGGTTTAAAACCTAGCAATTTTATATTTTTTTAAAAGGGGGGAAATAATGAGTCTGTTGATACTAATTTAAAATTTTTATTGATAATCCCTGAGGTATCTCTTGATTAGGAAATTATCCCAGTAATAGAAATGACTCTTTGCTTTGACTCCATATGGGCAGATCAGGGTAAAAATAGTCCAGTGGTATAATTTAGCTATTCTCTGCTGATTCAGGTGCAAGATCCATTAAACTCATTATGGGCCAGACACTGTGGAAGGACCGTTTACAGCCATTTCATTTAATTCTCCCAACCCTGTGCTACAGCACCAATAGAGGCAAGAAAGACGGAATGAGTTACTAGCACGGCACGGCTGGGACTAGGAAGCAGGCTTTTGGGAATCCATGTTCAAGACTCTATTGCACATGCCATCCGGGGCAAACAGTGATTCCCTGGGGTATTTTCCACCTTAAGGAAACATTTGAATAGAAAGGAAGAAACAGGTAGGAGAAAGAGAATTGAATCCTAAGTGCAACCCAAATACATCCCAACGACGTTAAGGCTGGCCTCTGGTGATGGATCCTTTTCGTAGAACACATAGCTACATACAGCATACATTGTAGTGAATCCTGTAATCCTTTCATTAAAAATGATTTATTTACTTTATTGATTTTTAATAAATGTGTGCAGTCACCTGGCATCTCAACAATGATTTAGCCAGTGATGGTGAAGTCCCTCACTTTTCTCTCTAAATCCTGTTTCCTAGATTCTTAGTAACAGTTTATGCTTCTGATTATTGAAAGAGTATTCCCTGCTTTCTTCATCATTTGAGCCACTGTGCATATAGATAACACGTTTAATTTTTAATTGTCTTTTTTAACCCTTCCTGAGCAAACTCTTGAAAAGTTTACTCTGAGCAATTTTCTTAGAACTCGGAAGATAAATGCAAACGCTACACGGCCTCGTGTATATGGGGATACTTTTTAAAAAATCAAATACCTAGGGACAGCATGGGGTTGGTGGCTAGCAGGATCCAGCCTCAGGAGAAATGAGGGGATAGGGGACAAAGGACACAAAATTTGAATGATGCGGGATGTGTCAGTCAAGAGACCCCATGTGCGACAAGAATATTATAGTTGATGCTACTCTCTACATTGGCCATTCTTGTTTTTCTTTACTTAGGAAAGCTATGCAAATTTAATGTCAGATAGCGTCCGACCCAGTGAAATGCCCCAACAGTTCCTAGTTACACATCCTCCTGCTCAAATGCTCCACAACGTCTGCTCTGGTTCTCGCCCACTCTTCTCTTTTGTGTTTCGTCTCTCAATTTCTCTCTGCACATTTCTTCCTTGTCTTTCTGATCCGCTGTACCCTCCCTCCCTCCTTCTCTCCCAGGCTGCCATTCTACTCACGTATTCCACTCCCAATCCGTGATCCTGTGCTTCACTCAGACCCCCAGGGAAGTTTGGTGACTGCCATTAATCTCATAGGGAACAGGCCCTGGAATGTTAGTGAATAAAATTCTTCATCTCATTATATAGGTTAATAAGCTCCTAGAGCGTGTTCAGATGATATGAAATATTAACGGTGTGACCCAGAAGTTGGAGGCTGAGGGTGTCTTCCGCTGAGCATATTAGGAGCCCTTGCTGACTGAACATCAATCAGATATTAAAACAAAGAATTTGCAAACGGATAATAAAAGCCAGCAGAAGGATATCAGATTTCAAAATGTCTGCTGTAGGAATCAGGTTTTTCAAAGAATATCCGTTACTACTGTAAGGAATGCACATTCAAAGTTTAATGTGTACCTAAGTGCCCGATGAGGAAATAAATAGCAGAAATCATTTTGGACATGAAGAAATGAATCATGAGGTACATGTTCGGTGACAGAGTCTCTTTAGTTACCAGTATCTGATTGATAGTGGGTGAGAGGAATTTCACATAGATTCACTTCATTTTATTTTTTCAAGTTTATTTGTGTGTGTGTGTGTGTGTGTGTGTGTGTGTGTGTGTGTGTGTGCGCATATGTGGTGTGTGAAGGGGAACACACACACACACACACACACTCACTATGGTGTGCATGTAGAAGTCAGAGATCAACCCTGTGGAGTTTCTTCTCTCCTTCCACCTTTACATGGGTTCTGAGGATTGAACTTAGGTCACCACGCATGTGTGTCAACAACTTTTACATGCTGAGTCATCTTGCCAGTTCAGTTTCCAGTTTCAACTGGTTAGTCTTGCATCTTCCCTTGAACCCATATAAAGCAAGAATTCTGCTTTACCTTCCAGAACAACAAAGGTATGAAAGTAAAACCAAATCCTTTATGATAAAGATTCGATTTTATGTGTTCCTCAGATACAGACATAGAATTACCCTTTACAGCCAAGTATTCTGACTGACCTCAGCTAGTAAGAGTGGAAAGTAAAGCAAAGGAATCATAGAAGGGTTCATTTCTTGGCTTGTCTGAGTTGTTTATTTTCTTTTGGGTGTGATAAGACGCTTCACTGGTGCGAAGTTGCTATTTTAGGAGGGATAGATAGCTCGCTGGTTCAAGTAAGGAAAGACAGAGCCAGAAGTTTCAGGAAATCTTAAAACTGCTCACTTGCGTAGCCACAAGCATCACCTTGCCCAGCCAATTCCTCTGTGAATAGATGCCTTTTCTACCTACACATCTGAGTTCCTTCTGCAAATGTGTAGGTAGGATGGGCAAAGTTTGCCAGCAGAGGCTTAGTCAGAACCCACGAACGAGTTTTTCCCCTTTTACTGACTCACTGTGACATTTGAGGGAGAGCCTGGAGACTTTTATGACTATCTAGACTTGTTGCCCACGTAGAAGATCAAGAATTTTTACATGCTACCAATACTGTTTTCTTATGCAGATTTTGGTAAAGGACCATGTGAGCTCAAAGGTACAGAGAACATTTTTATTCACTTTTTCAGTTTTACTAGCAGCCACTTGACATCACACAATGTTACATGAATATTGGAGGAAAGGTCTTCTTACTAACAGCAACCAATAAAACTTGCACCTGTCCTTTAGCTATGCCTTGAAATGTGAACTCTGTGCCCAGAGAGGCAAGAACCACCGAGGGACCAAGGTGGAAATTCTAAAGATCTAGCATCATTGAGCCATGAGCCAATGTTAGCAGCCTCCTTCCAGGGGCATGATGATAATGAGAAGAATTCCTGGCCAGCAGGTCCACTGTGCTATAGATTGAACATGAAATATCCCTCCTCCCCACAGGCTAGTTACATGGTAACATGAATGCTTGGTCTCCAGATGGTAGTCTACTTTGGAAAGTTCTAGAAAGCTAGAAGATTGTGGTACACTAGAAGAAGTAGGTCATCAGTGGGCAGGTCTTTGGGGTATATTGTTTTTAGATGTTTCCTGTGTTATTCTCATGTTTCTGTCTACTATGCTATGAACAGAACCAAATCCTGTTTTGTATGTATATACATGTTTGTGTGGCATATGCAGGTATGTGGGTAAGCTCACCCATGTGTGCATGTATGGAGGCCAAAGAAATACTACGGGCGTCTTTCCTAATCTCTTGTCATCTTAGTTTTTGAGACAGCTTCTCACTGAACCTGAAGATCACCATTTTGGCTAGAATGGCAGGCCAGAGAGCCCCTAAGATTTATCCATCTTTACATAACATTTGGTTACGGATGGGCACTGACACGTACATCTTTGCAGAGATTTGGGAACTCAGAACTCAGGTCCTCTCACTCCAGCAGCAAGCACTTGAGCCCTGTGTCTAAGCCCTCTCCCCTGTGTCTGTCATACACTGTTAATCTCCATATTTGACTCAGGTATACCTGGCAAAGCAAATATGGACTGGACCTGTTGAAACCACAAGCCAAGATAAATATTCCCTTTCTTAAGGTTTTCTGCTGCTATTTTGTCATAAGGATTTAAAATCACCCAACACATACTTTACGATAGGTTTTCCATTGCTGATGCTAAACAGACACAGTACACTGCTGGTACTCAATAAAAATACTTTCACCTAGTAAGGTGAGGACAACCATGGATGAGGAGACTTCAAGGGCTATCGTAATAGCAATCATTTAAAAACCTGCTGCTCAAATTTGCTTAATGAGCTTCAGAACTATATGTATCAGGTTGTTTAAAAGGTAGCCCCAGACCAGCCTGGTCTACAAGGTAAGCTCCAGCACAGCCAGCGCTAAATTATCACCAAAAGGTACTATGAGACAGATAAATTATACATGGCATATATATATATATGTATATATATATATATATATCACAACATGAAGGCTTTTTAATATTTTGTATCTTAGGCTTTTTTAGTTAGGGCAGTCTCCTAGCTACTTTTCACTTAACCTTGCTGACGAGCCTATATCCTGCCACATGGTTAGTTCTACCTTCCTGCTTTGTTCTGATCCATCCATTCAATTTCATGTCCACTGGCTGAATCTCTATCACTTATTTCTTCTCCCAGAGTCCCTCTCTCTCTTTGAAGTTGCAACCTCCACTTCCTGCTCTGCTATTGGCCACCGGATCTTTATTACAACCAATCAAATACAATTCTAGATTGCCTTAGGCCGGTGAGGAAGAATGAATATTTACAGAACAGAAAACCTAGTAAGGGACTGTAGAAATGGCAATACCAGAATCCTGTCAGCATTTAGCTCTCTACTGGTTCAGAAATAACAATTGAATATGTAGAGACATACCTTTACACGAGGTACCCCAGTAGTTTCAGTCCTTCATTTTCCTTAACTATTGCTTTATGTCACTGGGGCTAGAAGTCAGGGTCTTTGGTATACTGACTAGGTAAATGTCCTCTCCGTGAGCTACATTCTCAACACAACTTCCTAATGTTAATTGATAATTGCATGTGTTTTAGCTATTGAAGTTAGAGTATCATCATTCAATGGTAGTCGGTTGGGCTTGAATGACGTCAAAGTTCGAGACCCATTAACCTCCTCTATCCTAGAGAAGTTTTGTTTCCCCTTCTCTTTGAGTCTGGAGCACAGTCTCACAATGAGCTAAGGGTACAAAATGTACAAACATATGCAGTTATCTCTTTCCCATTCATCTCTCCTCTTCCCATATCTTTAGACTCAGAACCAAGGAGGAAACAGGGCATGAGAAGGCTGTAAACCCTGCCCTTTAGGGCTCTGCCCAGCTTCTTGGCCTTGGGAAGGAATGGTATTCCTGCAGAGGGCTAGAAGAACCAAGCATCTGGGTGTATTCAGCCAACAAGAAAACTGTAGGGCCACATGTCTCAGAGGGAGCTATGTGAGGACCAAATCTCTGGAGATGTTTGCTTTAGTTTACCAGCTTATATCGCCTAACTCCATCCACCTGGGTCTGTCAGCATGTAACCCCTAATCTATGGTCACAGCAAAAGTGTCAACACTAGTCAGAAACAGACAAGATACAACTCCATCACCAGCTACAGCAAACACCCACACATGCTGGTAAGTACTACGAAGTGTTAACCATAATTCATTGCGGAAGGCCAGGTCTCTAGCTGGTGTTGCTACTTTAGAAAATCCTGGAAACTAGAAGGAGGATTTTAGACAAGAAAAGGAGATGACTGGGGAGTATGTATTCGTGAGCTGGATCTTGTCTCAGGCTTTCTGTCTCTGTGCTTCTTGTGTGATGTAGTTGAGTTGCGTCAGCACAGATGTAGATACATCAATCCAAATGACTGTGGATCAAACCTCTGAAACTATGAGCCCAAATGAAGCTTCCTCCTTTTCCCTTAGGTATGTGACCACCACAAAGAATGCTATGACCAACACAAGAGGGATATAAGACCCATTCATAAAAGCAGCATTGGAGCAAACCATAAGGCTGACTGGATATGGGGCTCAGAGTATGTTCAGACTATACTTTGCCCATCACCTTCCTTCTCAGGAATGCCAGCCGGCTTCTCACAGTGGCTCACCAGCCACTTACTTCTCAGTTCAAACCTAGAGATAAAGTCGGAGAGCAAAGCAGACCCCAGTGAAAAACAGTAAGAGTTTCCTGGAGCCATCCAGGCCAGCCTTTGTATAAATAATAACAATAACAGTTTGTAGCCACTGGGTTTCTAAGATGACAATCCATATACTGAAGTAATGAAGTGGGTTTTTTTCCTCTTCAAGCTTTTAAGTTCAAACTACAGATCTTATTATTTTACCCATAAATCTAATAAAAATTTTAAGAGGCACTTTACAATTTTGGCAATTAAATTCCCTTAAACCGCATTTATAAATGTAATACATACGATTTTCTTTTTAAGTACTTCAAATACTTGACTAACAAGCACAACTTTTCCAAGTACTGAGAAGTTCTTATAAATCTAATAAACTAAGCTCGGTGACCTTTCAATTCTCTTAAATCTTTCAGGGCTGTTTACAAACTTAGCCGGCTGTTCTTAGAACCTTGGACTCTGAAGATTTAGCCTGAAATCAACTCCTTAATTAGACACACAAACTAGAATCACATTGGCTAATTACAAAGTTGACTGCGCCAGAACCTCTTAAATATTACAGATCCTTTATGGACGTTACAAACGGTTCAACTGCCAGACATACAAGGATCATCTCACGTTTAACGTGAAAATGTTAGAGGTGTGGACTTTGTCTACTTCATTCCCTATCTGGGCAATTCTACAACCTTCCCGTGTTAGAAACAGCAGAGAAAGCCCCAGGTTTTTAATTCCTAGAACACTGAAACTTTGTTCTCCCTTACTGCCATTTCTCATTAAATCCTGGATTTAAACATAGACCCCAGAGCTCTGGAACTAAAGACATCAATTCTCTCTACTCAGAGTTGCACGCCTTTGTAAACATCCTGTAGTCAACAGAGCTGGCTCAAGTCCTAGTAGTGAACCATGTTTTAGTTGGAATTGGTCTCCTGGGCTGAAATCAAACTCTTAACTAATTTCACCCTATTTCTTTCACTGATTTCACCCAGTCATGAATTTAGTAACCTCTCTTCTACAGATGGCTTCATTGCTTGGCTAAATTCACCTATCTCTTAACTGTCTGGTTTTCATGCTCACTAGATGGTGGTCTGTAGCTATGACAGGGATGGCAGCAATATGAACGCTGGCAATTTGAGTTAAATGACTACATACCAGGCCAGGTGAGTTAAACATCTGGTTCTAAGTCCTTTGTTCCTGAGTCCGCAGTCAGGGTAATAAGCGGATAGAGAAATAGTCACTACTGTGGATGGAGAATAGTGAGCCTGTGAAGACTGTCTGTCAGCACCCACACACATTCTTGGGAGGGGCAACCAGTTTGCAGACCATGACACCTGCTGATGTGTCCATCCTCAAAAATCTGCTGACAAATGGCCATCATTTATACTTGTGGGCCTATAACTCAAATCTTTAATGGCCATAAGGTCTCTTATAACAGCACCATTAAGCCTAATAAATCTCATCTCTTACCTTTTCTCATGTTTGTGTGCCTCTGTTGGATATAATCAATAATCTACTATTCTTTCTTTACTGTGCTGTAAGTTTCCATTCATTCCGTTCTTCATACATGTCCATCTGTTCATCGACAACACCCTTTCCTGCTTCACTGTCTATGAAGTTCCCATTATCATGGCAGGAATCCATTCCACAATCCACTCCCTTACCACTACTCTGCTCCTTATCTGAACCATCTTCCAGGGCTTCCTAGCGTCTTTGTGAGTTTACTTAACCCACATCTCAGTGTGGGGCTGCTGTATGTCTTGTCATCATGTCACTTACCATTAAACTGTCAGATGCTTGAAGGCAGTGTCCCTAACAACCTCTCAGGACCTAGCCCATGGGCAGTCTCATTAAAGACCTCTACCATGTGGCCTTCAGAACAAATATTACTGCAATATAGGGATTAAGATGAATTCTAGTATACAATAAAAACTGGTAGTTTGTGTTTCAAAAGGGAAAAGATTAAGAACAATAGTTAGGTTACTGTCTTATTCAGTCAATGTTCTGTGAAGAGACATGATGACCACCACCACAACTCTTATAAAGGAAAACACTTAATTGGGGCTGGCCTGTGGTTTCAGAGGTTTAATCCGTTATTGTCATAGGGTGGGGTACATGGTAGCAGGAAAGTAGACATGGATCTAGAGAAGGAGCTGAGAGTTCTATACCCATATCTACAGGCTACAGGAAAAGGAGAGAAACACTGGTCCTGGTTTGAGCATTTGAAACCCCAAAGCCTGCCAGTTCCCCTCCTGAGTATACTTTCTCCACCAAGGCCACAGTCACACCAACAAAGCCTCACCTCCTAATCATTGTCAAGTATCACTACTTCCTAATGACCAATGTTCAAATATAGGAGCCTATGCAGGCCATTCTTATTCAAACCACCACAATGAATGGTCTCAGATCAAGTTGAAATGACTTAATTAAAGGTGCCAGCAAATCTAGGGTCTATGTCACCTCTGAATAACATTAATCAGCTGACATTTGAAGGATTGTATTACGTCACTTTAGATTATTTATTTTAGTAACTATGGCTTTTTTGTTTTTGTTGTTTTTTTACTAAATTCCTTTGACATAGACATGGCTTTTCTTGTGTTTTTATAGAGGAGGAAGTCAAGACACAGAGGTTATGTAAGTTACCTCCAGATTCACTCCGCTTACCTATTAGAAACATGTAGAGCCCTGGGGTAACAAGACAATGAATGATAAAGGTAACAAGGAAGGTAGAAAGGGAAGAAGGAAGGAAGGGAGGGAGAAAGGAAGGAAGAAAAAGGAAGGAAGGAAGGAAGGAAGGAAGGAAGGAAGGAAGGAAGGAAGGCGTGTGAGAGAGGGGAATCCAGAAAGAAAAGACACCAAGAAATGAGACCCTGCTTTCATTTACAAAGAGATTGTCATCTCTGCATGAAGGTATTTATTAATATTATGTGCTGTCTCTTTATGTAGCTGAATGAATGTGTTACATCCTGTTCAAGAATATACCCAGTTACTTAATGAACAAAGTACATTAATTGACCATATCCATCTGCTTGGTACATGTGGGACTGCAGTCCTCTAAGGGATTTGCCAGAAACAATCCCAAAAGTGGTCCTTAGAGATCCACTACTTTTCACCTGAATTAATTGTTTAAACTAGACTATCCCTATATCAACAAACATCACATTCTATCTGTAGAATCCTTGGCCTCAGGTCTCTAAGCTTTCTCCTTGTGTCCTTTTTGGGGGTCTTTTCATCAGCATTAAACTATGACATTAAGCTAGGGCAAAGATTGAACTAGTCCTCATTTCCTGACTCTGGGGTTCCTTGCTACTTTCTTTGTTTGAGTCACTTTCATAATGATAAAGGTTGTCACTCCAACTGATCACCCTTTCAGTGCTCAGTCCAAGCACATGACAATGTTGCTAGCTAGCCAGTCAAGAGCAATCCAATCACTTATGGCCTGACTTGACCCTCCCGACACTCTGTGGGATGAGTTTTTCTGTTTGATGACACCACTTGGCACTGGGAACGACTCTGAGAAGCTGGAATTAAGATGATAGAAAATAGAGCTTGGGAAACAATGACTTTCTGTTTAATCATGTGCTCGCACATGTCCCTATGGTCTCTTTAGTCTCTGAAACAAGGCCATTTCCCTGGCTACAAATGCAGGATGAATATGCTTCTGTGGTTGTTAGGTTGATTAATGCCAAGTTGTGAATGTGAGTGTGTGTGTGTGTGTGTGTGTGTGTGTGTGTGTGTGAGTGTGTGTGTGTGTGTGTGTGTGTGTGTGTGTGTTGTGCTTGGAAACTGAGGAGATGCTTGTAGTTAATGTTTAAATTAGTTTGATTTAGATTTGTAGTGGGGTTAGTATACTTAAAATATCTTTCCTTTCTTGAGGCTGGGCAGATTGCTTCATATTAGGAACTGTGTGTTCATTTTTAGTGCTTTGTTGTTGATAAAGCCTACTGAGTGGTCTTGGGCAAGCATCCATTTCTCTCTATTTCTTTGGTTTCTACCCTTGAAATAAGAAGTTTGGAGCAAAGTACCTACACCTCTTTGTTTATCTCTACAGTTCTCCAATGTGAGATGACCAACAAGTCCTTAATGATTATAAATACCTTTCAAGCCAAGCACTGTTAGAGACCAAAGGGCAAGGGCAACCATGAATTCTTTATGCTACAGATCTACATAGAGTCACTGTCTCAAGCAAAACATCTTTTCATTCATAATACCCTTGGCTGTCAAGGACTAATTTGTTAGAAATAACTGACTCCAGGTACAGCATGAAAGAATGCGTCATTTTATTTATTGGATTCTCATGCTTTTCTGGCTGAGATTTAACACCAAATCAATCTGCAGTAAAGTCTGTTGATCAAGCATATGGGAGAAGGAAAGTCGTGAAAACAGCACAGCCAGGGGTATCACAGGCTACCTCCCCTCTGTGCGTTTTCCTCCATCAGTTGGAGAGTTATGTTATGGGAGCCCTTCTCAAGGCTTTTCCAGAAGGAACTCTAACCTTCTAGAATTCAATCCTCTTCTTTAGTTCTCTGATGAATTAAGGTTCAAAGCAGACCCTATGACCACTACAGGCCTTTAACGAGATCTGTAATGGCTTATAAAATGGATCCATAATGTGCCGGCATCTTTCTTGGTTGTTGTGATGAGATGACTTTGTCTTGTTAGGGAAGTGTTTCTGATTCTCACTGAGGCTCAACTCCACAGGCAGAAAGTAAGTGCACAGCATTCTCCTGGAGCCCCGGGCACAACCTTCATTAACTTGGCTGCTCTCTCTGTTCTGGAGTCTGCTTTATACGCTTCTCACAGCTCTGACACCTCTGTTCAATATGTCTTGTCATTCTTGGCTAATAAAATTGGCTTTGTGCCAAGTCAACCTTTCTCTCAAATCCTGGGTGTCCCCTCTCATCTTGCCTTCCTTTTATCACTGAGTAAAGTGCTGTGATATTTGACCACTCCGCAGTGTGTTTCTTTGTTCAGTCACACAAACACAAACCTCTTCCAACATACAGCAGGGCCATTTGCCAACTTTGACTCTGTTCCTTTCAGTTCCGTATAGCTAATGTAAATTCTAAGAAAGTGATTCCTTTCTGGAACGATGTGGTTCTTTGTTCTCTTTGAACATAATAATCACGAAAAGATTTCCTCTTTTTTCCAGAAGTCCATCCATATGCTTACAGTACTCATCCTTGACTGGGGCATCTCACTGGGGGTTATTTCAGTGTACTCTGCAGATCTGAATGTCTAAGAACCACTCAACCTTCCCTATAACTCTGCCAGCTGGGAAATGGGTAGGACATGGTCCCTTTGTCATATCACTCAGTAAATTTTTAAATCAAATTAAGTAATGTTAAATGTGATGTGTACTTGGATGGAAAATGAAAATACCATCCTGAGTGAGGTAACACATTCACAAAAGAACACACATGGTATGCACTCACTGATAAGTGGATATTAGCCCAAAAGCTCGGATTAACCAAGATACAATTCACAAACCATACGAAGCTCAAGAAGGAAGACCAAAGTGTGCATGTCTCAGACCTTCTCAAAAGGGGGAACAAAAATACACAGGAGAAAATATGGAGACAAAGTGTGGAGCAGAGACTGAAGGAAAGGCCATTCAGAGACTGCCCCACATGGGGATGCATCCCATATACAGCCACCAAGCCCAGATAATATTGCAGATGCCAAGAAGTGCATGCTGACAGGAGCCTGATATAGCTGTCTGCTGAGAGGCTCTGCCAAAGCCTTACAAATACAGAGGCAGACGCTCGAAGTCAACCACTGAACTGAGAACAGGGTGCCCGATGGAGGAGTTAGAGAAAGGACTGAAGTAGCTGAAGGGGTCTGTAACCCCATAAGAAGAACACAATATCAACCAACCAACATCCCCCCACCCCCCACCCAGAGCTCCCAGGTACTAAACCACCATCCCAAGAGAACACAGGGTTGGACCTATACCTTGTCGGGCATTAATGGGAGGAGAGGCCCTTTGTTCCTGTCAGGGCTCGATGCCCTAGTGTAGGGGAATGTCTGGATGGGGAGGTGGGAAGGAGTGAGTGGATGGGTAAAGGAACACCCTCATAGATGAGAAGAGGTGGGGGTGGGATAGCGGCTTTCTGAAGGGGAAACCAGGAAATTGGATAACATTTAAAATGTAGATAAAAAATGAAATTAAAAAAAATAGCATCACATTTATATATTTATAATATATATTCATAATATATTTATAACATTATGCTTATATAACTTTGGTTTAGACTAATTTAGGGCAGATTTTAAATTTATCCCTTTCTGGCCCATTTTTATTTTTCATTATTCCCACCTTTCTTTCCTGAATTTCTGTATCATTTTGACTCTATCTATCTATCTATCTATCTATCTATCTATCTATCTATCTATCTATTTCTCTTTCTGTGTGTGTACATGCGTGTGAGTGTATGCATGTGCATACTTACAAAAGTACAGAAAGAGTACCTAAAATCAGAAGGATAAGCCTCTACCTCAGGGCTCTTAAGATCCTCAAGTCTGAAGGAAGGAAAGGAGGAAGTAGTCACTGGAGTACACATGCTGCTGACCTGTGATGAACAGGTTAATATAGGGAGAAGGCAGATCACAGAGAGGTCAGTACAATAAGCAGCATATACGCAGATGAAGGAGACGTGTAGAGAGTGTCTCAGTCCATGGTCTGCTGCTGTAACAGAATACCTGAAAAGTTACACAGTTTATAAAGGAAAGAAGATTACTTGCCTCACAATTATGAAAGCATGGAAGATGGCTATACCATCTGCTCACCTGGTGATGATGGCCTATCAACTCATGGAGGTCCCGTGAAAGGATTTTGTTTGATGTGTAAGAGAGAACACCAGGAGACAAACTTGCTTTGCAACAACATCTCTCAACATAATTAAACCAGTTCTCTACCAGCAAGAAGTCACTCACTAGAGATGGGCACCGATCAATTGGTTAAGTGTCCCATTTCTATGACCTGAACACCTTATCTAGGCCCCACCTCCTTACAGCATGGCTCTAAAGAACAAAGTTTCCAGCACATGAGTTTTTTTTTTTGGGGGGGGGAGGTATGCATGCATGAACCAGAGCAGAGAGTGTGTTCATCTCTCTGGTACTGGTGATATTGATTTATCTTTGCTTCTTCAGATGAGAGACTTTAGGTCACAAAAGTGTCTAGTGCATCTATCTCCAGCCAGGAACACAGGTTTGCCAGATGACATGTGTGAGACTTGAACAGAACCTCCCTTCTTCAACTTACCTTGACACACCAGAGACCACAAGAAACCCCCTGCACCTGAGCCCAGAGCAGAGAGGACCCATGCTGCTACCATCCCAGTACTGAATGTCATTGGGCCTTGGGTACTGCTCCTATCTACCATCCAATGAATCAGAGGAAAGAGCAAAGCTTGCCCTCTGTGGAACAAGAGAGGACAAGGCCAGAGGGGAAGGGCATCAGCTGGGCTGATGAGGACTCGAGGACCATATTAATTATTTTTATATCCACTCGATTATAATTATGAGTTTCAATGTACTATTTGCCTCAAGCATGTTCTCCCACGATGCCTGGACCTCTTTTTATTTCTCCCTGATTTAAAAGTAAAATTAAGTATCTCACGATGGTTCTACTTATACTCAAAAGGTGAAGAAGAAATGAAGTAGACATCTCAGGTCTCTGTGGTCATTGTTTCTCCCCTGAGGGAAACCTCTCACTGGCAGCTGATTTGTATGTTTGGTTGCCTTGTTGAACCAATGTGAGAGGCTACAATTAGAGCAGCTTCCCCCTTTAGGGCGGATAGAAGCCCTACTTCTATGAATGCATGTGAGAACTACCTGGGAGCAGTTGAGAAACATTTGGTGATAATCTAACACTTGATGAATAAGGGAAGAAATGGTGCTCACTGGACAAGAAGAATGGGAAGTATGAATATTGTCACCATCACTCATGAACACACTTTCATTGTCACCATCACTCATGAACACACTCTCATTCTACCCCAAGAAGACCATATTCTCAATAAGCAACCCTTTCCTGCTTTTCTGGCCACATGGGTTGCAGGAAATAATAAACCATCAGTGGCACAGAGCTCAAACTAACAGTGTATGCTCAACACAGTTCCCAAATAGAACTGTATAAGAAAAAGCCACTGTGGTTTAGTCCTGTTGGGAGGTGGAATGGAAGGTGTTTAGGGGCAACTTTTGCCTTCTGAACCATCATGACCACTCTCTGCTTTGATAGCTGAAACCCAGGCACAGAAGCAGGTCAAACTTACCCTGCTAGTGTTCTTCCTTTATCTTCTGGTATAGCCGAGTAGCCACTGTGATAAGAGACCTGTAGGAAGAACTGCCCCAGCTGGGTGTCACCGTGTTCTGACAGTGTGTCCTAAAAGATTTAAAAGTAAACAATATGAGTGGAAAGTGTAGTGGGTTGGTCTGATGCTGGTTGTATTCTAATGCCTAATAGTGGCCTTCACAATCTGGCTGTCCCCAGTGAGCAGATCCTCACATACACCAAGTGACACTATGTAAACCTTGCTCCCCAATTTAACTGGTCAATAATGCTAGAGCCTGTGATTGGGCAGTGGAGGGAGAAAGGTGGACTTGAGGATCAAGTGAAGAGGTTCAGATAGAAAGAAGAGAGGAAGAAAGGAGATGGAGGTGAAGGAGACTGTCATGGAGGAGATGGACCATGAACATGTGACCAGAAAAAATAGCAAGTAACAAGGAAGCTTGTGGCTGAGAAATAAGTTAGAATATTTCTAAATCTGCACAATTGAGGCTTATAGCTTGTAAATAAAATACCTGGATTGTATGTTTTTTACTCAGGATAGCTAGAATTCTAAATTCATCTTATAGGAAACATCAAGGCAGTACCGGCTACACTGAGAGCCCAAGGGGGGCATGGTGACAATGGAGGACAAAGCAATGCCAGTGACTTAAGAAGAGGCAGCCATCTGTCCAGGAATCTGTCCAGAGATTGTTCTCTGCCTGAGAGAACAATCTGATTGGAAAGCCACTGTAAACCCTTTCCATTTAGACTTTATTTAAGGAAACCATTTTAATGAGCTGTGACTATCTCATGCAATCATCTTAAAATAGGATGCTTATTAAATGTTGGTAAAAAACAATCTCACAGAACAATAGTGGGTGTCTTTGTTCATTTCAAGTAGATTATTTAAAATAAACACAGGTAAATATGAAGAGGACAGAAATTATTTTTAAACACTGACACAGTCACCCCTCAGTTTGGATTGAAAGTAGGAGTTAAAATCCATGGTTAATCTGTGCTACATAGGAAGTTTAGGACCAGTCTGGTCTAAGTATAAAGTTTCAGACTTTTCTGGAAGATGATGACATAAACCACCAAGCAACAAATCAAGCGATATCAATGTTTAAAGAAATTTTATGTGCCTTTTATATATTTAACAACTGTCTTTCCTCTGTTTCTAGATTCATGTTTTATATTAGCCACTAATATATTAGTCAGAAAAATATTTACTGAGTATCTGTACAGATTAAGTTATGTCCAATACAAGCAAATTTTAGATTGTGATCATGTCTCCCTTTAAGGAGATTATACTCTATTGAGTGTTGGTGATAATGGGCTGAATTCTAACTTTCCCTTGGTGCATGGTAAACTTTACTTTTGGTGCCCACCAAGACTTGAAAAACACTCATTAGCTGCAAAAACTAAAGAGACTAAACCTCCTTCTGTTTCTGAGACCATGCAGATGTTAAACATGACTTGATCTTCCATTTAGAAATGAAGGCAAGACTAAGCTGCAAAAAGAGATCCAGAATTGTGGGTAAACCTAACAAAGTTAATTTTAGCCAGATTAAATGAGTGGGTCTAACTCCAGAGGGTTGATGTGAGACTGGACATACTATGCTCTGGAGTCATCTGTCACAGTGCCTGTAACAGACTGATACTGATAGACACTTGTTGAGAATGAAGCCTCCCAAGCTAAGCAGAGCTAATGAGAAATCCTCCAATAATTTTACTGTAACTCTGGCTGATGGAAAACAAAGGGGTACTGGGTGTGGCCATAAGTACTCTGGGAGAGACACACAGAGAAACAGTATTCCCATGTGTCAGTCATGGCATCTTTTCAATCTTGTAGATTGAAAGCCATTACTGGATGATAAAATTAATCTGTTGGTTCAGAACCAGCATCGTTTAAAAGAGAAAGAAAAGGAAGCAGGGGAGGGGGGCGTATGCATTTAAAGTAAAAGGGGTAAATTTTCTTCAGTAAGCTCATTTCTCATTATATATGCATATATGCATTCATATCATTTATTAATCTATCAGATAGAAGACAAATAGATTTATCTAACTTTGGACATGTGTCATGATGTTACGAATACTCATAAGTTATTGATCAGAATTTCTCTACAAGGAAAGAGAAACCATTCACATAAAGACAGGGAGTGTGAGATACCCAACCCAGTACAGAGCTGCAAAGAATTTGGTCTGGCTGCAGGAGAAGAGGTTCCTGGAAGAAAGAGAATCCTGTGTGTGAATTTTCTCACACAAAGGAAAAAAAATACCTCCTTTTTTATACCTTGAACACATACATTCCCTCTTCCTTTCTTTCTCTATTAAAAGATGCTGATTTTGAACCAACAGATTAACTGGATGCTATGAATAACAGAGTAGGCAAGGAGTTCTTACAAAAGGCATTCTGCTCAGCTAGGAAATTTGTACTTGGGTAAGGACAAGCTAATGTGGAGTACCAGAAGAGTGAAAGGCTAGGAAAGAAACCAAGTTTAGAGGCAAAGTTCATTTTGGTTCATAATTGAACAAGTTTCAGTCAATAGTTGCATAGTTGGTTGACCTATAATTCCTGGGCCCATGGCAATACAAAACATCATGGTGTATAGCAATAGAGGCTGAGAAAAATAGGAAGAAAGAACCAGACCCCTAGCAGGCCTGCAGAGACCATCTCAAGTGGCCTCACACCCTCCAACTATGCCCTATCACCTGAAGGTTCATCCAACTCTCGATAGTACCTCCATGGGAGCCTTTTTATCACATGGACCTTTGGGGACCACTTAAGACCATATACATCTCAATTCCTTGGTTCTTTGTTTTCTTTTATTCGTTTTCTCCTATTTCCAGCCTCCTGAACAACAAAATTCTACACTAAGAAATGCATTGCAGTGCTGGAGAGATGGTGTTTGATGCCCTTTAAGAAGTCCTGAGAAAGGTTCTCAGCAACCCAGAACCACCTGACTCTTCAGCTATAAGGGATCCAACACCCTCTTCTTGGTGGGAATGAGCATAACCCTACACATGTGTGCATATACATGAAGAAATATTTT
The DNA here is from genome assembly GCF_011064425.1 of Rattus rattus. NCBI lineage: Eukaryota > Metazoa > Chordata > Mammalia > Rodentia > Muridae > Rattus > Rattus rattus. The sequence continues at coordinate 150,962,840 of NC_046157.1, forward strand.
TTGAAAAAGCAAACAAAAGATGACATAAAGAAATACACTGTACGCAGCCATCCCATGTGCATATCACATACAAATAAATGAAACATTTTACAGAACAATAAATAATGTTACTCTGTACAGGCCCCTCTGTCACTTTCCTCTCTTTTCTATTTATTTAGTTTTTAAATACCTGGAGCACACTAAATTGATTTCACATCCAAGTACTGGCTGGTGACTAATGGTTTGAAAAGCAGTATTAGATCATGTGCGGCTCTACTGAGATGAATAATAGAGTGAACAGTTCAGCTTCTTTTGCAGCCAAAAAGAGTAATATCCTTCGTTGCTTTATAGATCTACTTTCATATACCCTATGCACCAGATTTGACTTTGCAAAGCCAGGACAACATCTGTACGTGTAAGAAAGTAAGTTACAGAGGGAATAGTTTGTATTCGGATCTCTACTTTGGCTCCCAGACCTTTCTTAGAAATATGCTTTTAATATCATTCGGACTGGTAGTTGTGAAGCTAATTTATAAATTTGTCTCTCAACTTACAGGTCACGATATTTTGTGAAATTGTGGTGATGGAGAGAAGGAAAGAAAAGGACACGAGGTGGGGGCGAATCCTGAACTAGAGGGCTTCTCTACTTGACAAAGAAGATTGGGAGGTACTTCCTTTCTTGGAAACAAAGAGAGCTCAATGCACATTCCCAACAGCCTCACCTGGGATAAGGATGAGAACGGATTTGCTAAGTTGTTATGATGCTTGCCCATGTTTTCTGTCTTGGGGGTTAAAATGTTTAAAAGTAACAAAGATATTTTTGAATAATTTGTTCTCCTTTGAGAACTTTGCAAATAAAGACAATTAGATCTTTTAAAGTAGTCTCAAACACAGGCTATGTTTAAAGCCTTGTGAGTGATCCACATCAAGAAAAGCATTTTAAACAAATGTCTACGTTTTATTAACTTTTCTAAAGATACAGTTTTGGCAAAGATTTTTTTTTGAGAAGTTAACATAGTTCCTTGTTTCTTAATTGTTGTGAAGGAAATCTGCCCATATCCTGCTGCAGAATTTCCTTCTTACATAAACTTTTTATGACTAGCTTTGCACATCTATTATCAATATTTTAAAAATATAAAAATACCTTTGTGGTGTCATAAAGCAACGTGAATGAATATTCTAGAGATTTTAGATGAGAATGTTTTCAGTCTTGCCTGCAGGAAGGGCATTTCCTTGTATCCATGAAAACTCAGTGACATATGAAAATCATATTTTGAAATAAGGCTAGGTAAAATGAAGACTAAACATTTCTAGTGTTTAACTTCTTACAGGAAGATCAAGACTTGCTTGCGTTTAACAGATATTACTGACTATAAAACTCTCCTAAGAGACGTCTATGAGACAGAAGGATTAAGTGACTCTTGTCATCACCTCTAGAAAGCATACTGGCTGAACACACTCATCTAGAATGCCATTCTCCAGTAAAGCCATTCACTTCTGTCACCTATTAATCCTGTGCCAACCTGGGCCAGGCAGGTCTACCCCTAAACCCTGAGAAACCACCCATGTTACAGTTAGAGGGAAATTCCTTTTCCCATCATTCTACAATATGGGATTTTCCCCAAAAGCACAGTTCAAATCCTGTCTTCCCTCCGTTCATTCTATCCCTGGGGCAAGGGAGCAATTTATGAGTGGTTAAGTTGGAAAGAATATCCAGAAAGACTGGCTCAGCTTGGATTCCCTTCCTAGGATGACTACGCTGTGTTCTCCCTCAAACCTCTGGTCCCTGTGAAGGACCATAAGCCCGGGTCTCTTGAGATGAAGTGGTCAAATTCAGGTCTCACTTCTAGCTGTACCATCAAGTTGGATAAGGTACTAAATTAAAACCTACACCAGGGTTCCTCTTACTTTATAAGGGGCGCTGTGGCCTTGTTTGCTGTTGTTTCATTGTCATTCATTCATTCAGAACCAGTGCGGGGAAGGGTATGATAGATGGCGGGCTCATTTGTGGGTTTCAATAATGTTAATGACATTATTTAATTCAACTTTACTTGAGGTAGTAAAATATGACTAGAATTGTTGAGTCAACTCAGCTGAACACTTCTTGAAGATAAGACAAAGGCAAATATTTTAATAAATGTTAAGTGTGAGCCTGAAAATTATAAATGCTCACTAGAAAATTATGAAAATGTAGAATTCTACATTCTTATTGCTGCTCTGGTGTCTTCAAATTCTTTTATTTGGAACAATTTGAATATGGAGCTATTTTTGTGGGTTTTGGGAGTACTGTGGATTGAACCCAGGGTCTTGTACATGCCAAGCAAAAGTTCTACCACTGAACTGAATCACCAGATCCTTCTAGGTTTTAACTTAGAGACCTTGACTCACTAAGAAGCTATGGAAAGCCTTGAACTCACTATATAGTCCAGGTAGGTCTTGAACTTGTGATCCTTCTCCCTCTGTCTCAGCCTATTAAGTAGTCAAGACTACAGCCCACATCCCAGGTCCAGCTTGAATCTAGAATTATTAGCTGGTCCTCTTAGCAGTGTACTTGTTATACTTGAGGCTATCAATTAGCTTACAGAAATATGTGGGTCTTCCCATCCTCGTGGACTGTTGGCTGATAGAGTCCACAAGGGCAGTGGGAACAGAGATGTCATAAAGGGAACCCGGAAGCCCTGTGAGTACACAGTGTGAATAATCACACCAGAAACTGCTGGTCATAGGCAGATCAACTTTACTTAGGGTGAGTGAAGGCTTATAAAATTTTGGGGAACTGAGGGAAGGGACACCCAGGATAGGCAAAGGTCGTTGACTGGGGTCTCCTGGGGAAGCACTTCAGGAATCTCAGGTGCTGACTGAACAAGTTTTGTCACAAGAAAGGAAAATGATCCCAAAAACTAATTGAGGCTATGTGATATTCCTCAGATAGAGGTGAGTATGGAAGCTTATGATACCCTGGACAAGGTCAAAAAAGGAGAAACTCTGCTAACGAGGGAGTCCCCATTTCATGCAGAGCCCCACAAGGCTATCTGCTCAGTGGTAGACTTTGACCTTAATTAGCAAATTTCCCACAAAAACATACAGGGGAAAAAGGTCTTATACCTTTATCAAAATAAAAAAAAAAGACAATTTTGATCCTGTAAAATATGTGTAACATTTATGTCATTTTAAGACAATTTCCATTTTTGATGAATCTTTTTAAATTGTTTTGCACAAAATCACTTCTATTATAGTTATTATTTTCCAACTTCTCAGACTATGAACTCTTCAAAAATCTAATGAAGACCATGACCCCCTGCTCTGAAATGTACATATCCATAATGCAAGACTCAGATCCTGGAATGCCTCAGATTGAGAAGAACTGTCATGCGTGGTAGGGCCTGCCATGAAGACGTAGACCATTCAGGTCTAAATGTCTGACCTGGCTTGAATAGATTAATTACTTTAATGATGTACTTTGACGTGTGTGTTTGGGGACACTCCCAGTAATCACTGTCTACAACACTGACTAGTTCTGGTTCTGTAGCCAATGGCCTTTGAATGGCACCTCCAGTTATTCTCTGGCAATAAGGGAACTGGCCCACACTACAGATTTCCAACTTGTCATTTTCTATAATCATAGGAGAAGCTTCTTACATGCTTCATGGGCACACATGTAAACACATATACACAGACACCTGCCTATTGTTGAAAGGGCTCTGACAAATACAGAGGAGGGAAATGAAAATAAAATGAAGACATAAATGGGGGCTGTACTGGGCGGGGCTTTTGGAAAAAAACTTCTACTTTCTGTGGAGCACTGAAAAATCATTAGTGGTTGGAGACTTTAACATCTGGTGTCACACTGGATTACCCAGGATGCTATGCATTGGGTGGACTAAGAAAGGCGAGCCTGAAGGCAGAGCGAGCAGAAAGGTGATACACAGTGTTCAACCTGACCACAACTTGCCAGATTTAAAGGAGATTCTGGAGTGAGTGCTAGCAGAATGCTCTCTGCACTCACTATCAAGCCTCCCAGGAGTGATTATTTTCTTCCATTGTAAAGATTCATAAATGGAGCAGATCAATAGTTCCTGATCCTGGCTCGGAATGATGTATAGATGTTGTGTGCAGACTGAAGAAAACAAGGATGAAATTTATGATCTTTACTAAAACATGTTAGAGAATCCAAAAAATGCTGTCATCATGGTTTGAATATGGCTTGGCCCAAAATAAAACATCACTTGCAGATGGGATCTTGGTCCTTTAAGAAAGGCTAATGATATTTTCACATTAGTGAGTATGATCTGAACGAACTGGATTATTTACCCTAAGTATGAAGTTTTATAAAGTGAGCATTTGGTCTCTTAAGCACATGTTCATGCCTCATACCTCCTTCTCTTTTGCTTTCCCACCATGAGTTTTTGCATCATAACACCTTCTTTAGAAGCCAAGAAGATGCTACCTCTCTGGCCTGGACCTCCAGCACAGAGAGATGAGGGCATTTGGTTTTTTAATCACTTACTGAATTTCAGATACTTTGTTAGAGCAGTGGAAAACAGTCTGAACCACCTGCAAATATTCCATGTGCTTATGAAGTAGTATGAAGGCAGCAATAGGACCCACCCCACAAGCAAGTCATGAGGAGTAGGACACCTGCAGGGATGGAACAATGCCAGACAGTGTTCAGTGAGGATCCCCAAAGTCTTAGTTGTTACTGTAATTACTATAATTATAACCATTACAACTGGTGAAAATTCCAGAGCCAATCAGTTATAGAAATAATTGAAACCTGAATTCTATACCAAATTTGACAATAGATAGCTTCTAGATTAATTATAAGCACAGATTAAACGGAGATGTATAGGGATAGTGTAGACATATAAGTACTTGGTCTAATCTACTCTGAAATAAACAGCCCGGCACTTAGAACCTTATGTAACACACACACACACACACACACACACACACACACACACACACACACACACACACGGTTGGGGGAAGGGATTGTGTGACGTTGTGGAGGTGGAGAGTGGCAGCCAATGAGCTTCTTCTTACCATGTTTTCCCTTCCTCTGAGCCTTCCACAGGAACCCGCACAGTGAAGAGGGAGGAGAAAAGCAGACATTCTCTCTTTGCATCCAAAGGATGCTGGGTCGCATCTGGAATAGGAAGACAATATTGGAACCCTTAATTCTCTCTGAATAAGAACCAGAGGAAAATACACATAAGGCAACATAGAGAGCTCTGGTTCATTATACAACCCTGTGCACACATCAATAACACAAAGCTGGATATGGTGAGCACAAGGTTTTGTCAGCTGAAAGAAACAAGCTGGATGGGGGGAGCTATCACGTGCCACATCACCACCCACCGCCACTCAAGTGAAGTCCGCACATCGTAATGTAGGTATCTGCTGTGAGTTAGGAAGAAATGGGCTCCACCAAAACCTCCGGAACTGCAATCTTCATTTTGATATGGTCCTCAGAGGAATTATTCACACAAGTACCTATTTTGATCTGGTAAACACTGCTTTAGACCATCTGGAATTAAGCCAAAGCTTGGAAGTGCTGGCTTGTGCTTTTAATCCCAGCACTCTGGAGACAGAAGCAGGTGGATCTCTGTGAGTTCAAGGACAGCCTGGTCTACAGAACTAGTTCCAAGACAATAAGACAGTAGGGGCCACACAAAGAAACCTTATCTTGAGAAAAACAACAAAACAAAATAAAGCAAAACAACAAGCCCGCGCACACACACACACACACCGCAAAAGGAAATAAGCCGGTTGAAGAAAAGTTATAAAAATTCTTGCCAATGCTCTGTAATCTATAAAGGGCAGAGACAAACAATGGAATTCCCAACTACATCAATAATGTGATAAAGAAAAGTGATTGGCCAGTGACATATAATGTGGTCCCTTAATCATCAAGTAACAGAGGTGTAAAGAGGTGTAATTCCTGAACAGAATTATAGAGTGATCCTCTAAAAAGACCTTAAGCTACTGCTACCAGCAGGGGTATAATGTACCCAGTTGTATTGGACAGCATCATTGCACTCTTTCCCCGAAGCCAGGGGGATGGTTTCACACAAATGCATTAGCACATCTGGTCCAGCATCCCACGTGGTTCTAAAAATGCCTATCTTTATTGCATAATAAACTAAGGCCCAGGAAACAGGAAGCAGGGCATGATTCTGCAGCTTACCCAGGCTAGTCTGTTTCATGCTCAAGCAGAGTGGAGATGGGAAAGCATTTTCTAGGCCTGGATGATGAGGGGTGGAGGGTGAATGGAGAGGGCCTAGGTCATGCTCTGTGTACAAAGGTGTAATGGTACAAGTCTAAGCAAGCTTCCTGTGGTTTGTAGTATTTCCCTACACGTGTTCTTTCTGACCTATTCAGAAATCTTCCTGCAGATATTTTAATTGCGCATGCCAATTTACAAATGCAGAAAAAATAACTTTGAGAAATGAATCAAGTTGCTTTAGACGTCTAACTGTAAAGCCAGTTCTCATAGCCAGGTGGATAAGCGAAGTGAGAGTGTTTTTAATTGGACAGCAAAAAAAAAAAGAGGAAGAACAGCGAGAAGAGAAATTTCAAAAACTGCTAGGAAAGAGGAATAAAAGAAGAGAACGAGGAAGATTAAGAGAGAAAAAATGCTATTTTTTAAATTGCGATTTTGACTAACACTTAACCACATTGCATTAAAAAGATTTATTTACTTTATATATGGGTGCTTTGCCTGTATGTACGTAAGCAGACTGTGTGTTTGTACGGTGCCTCACAGAAGCCAGAGAGGCTGTCAGGTTGCCTGGAGATGGGGTTACAGATGGTTGTTAGCTGCAGTGTGGGACAGAAAACAAACCCAGGTCCTCTGTAAGAGCAGCCAGCCTCTCCAGACCCCTCCTATTTTTAAACTGATCTTTTCCTCTGTGGTCCTGCTTTATGTCACTGTTGACCTGACATGGTGAATCGTCTTAGTGAAATTTCAAAAACTTTGACTGTCCATTCCAACTAAAACAATACAAATGGAATCAAAGTATGCTTTCCAAAATCTCTTTCTACGACAGCTTTCAATGTAAGTCAGTGTGAAGCTGCTTATTCCGAAACTCTGATGACATTTAATCTCAACTGGATGGTGGATAGTGGTTTTACAGTGATTACTCGGGATATGACCTGCAGAGAGACAGGACCATCACTTAGTAAGGATGCATTTAAATGAAAGGGCAGCCATGGGGACAGCTTCCATTCCTAAAGAGAATCACAATCTTAAATTATTAATGTTTTCATTCATATATTTCTTGTGTCGGGGAGGTGTGCACATCACACATGGGGGAGCAGAGAACAACCTGATGGAGTTGATTCTCTCCTTCCACTCTGTGGGTCCTTGGGATTGAACTCCAGTCATCAGTCTTGTAAACGAGCACTTTTACCTGCTTAGCCATCCTGCTGGTCCCAAATGTATAGATTGGCCATGAGGAAGAAGTTAGACATGACCTGTTTCAACCACAAAGTTTGTTTGCAGACATGGTGACTTACAGAGGGATTTGCTCAAGGTCCCAAAAATTAAGGCTTTAGTAGAATGTGTCCCCAGATGTTCAGTTTACAGAATGCAATGATAATTCAAACAAGCCGAAGGGGTCCCTTTGTTGTTGGAACCCTAATTATTCTCCATGCCCTCTCATGATCCAACCTGCTATTCTATTTTTGGCCAAGAGTATCAAAATAAGCCACTGCACAGCACTGCTATTTCCTTCCCTTGAGGGACAGTCATGGGGCCCCATTGTTTTCCATGGCTTTTGCTTCTTCTCATCTATTTACATGACACAAAGGCAAAGCTTTGGGTCCTTGCTTGATTGGCAGGCTTTGCTTAGGACAACCACTGGGACTGTAAGAGTTGTTTGCAGAGAGTATTAACTGAGTGGAAGAGGACCCTCTCTCACAGTGAGTGCCCCCCTTCTCTCCAATGGACAGCCCACATATGGAGATTAGAGGCACAGAACAGCATGCACCTGCCTTGTTTTCTCCCTAAGGGAGGAAGGAGGTGCTGCTGTTGCTGTCCACTTCTGAAGTCAGGCTCCAACTTCTTTAGCACCTTCCTACCCACCCCCACCCCCACGGTTCTCCAGGGAACTTCAGGCCTTCACCATCATGGACCAAGAGTCCACTTTATTCTCATTCTTGGGTAGGCAGAGGGCCATTGTTGAGCAACCCAGCCCCCTTCATGGAAGCCAAGCTATTAGATGCCCTTTTATAATATGTTTGCATAATTTACTGTTTCTGTTCATCTAGAGAAGCCCTCTGAACATATACTCAAATAGCTGTCTGACTATTAACATTTTACCAGATTATAAATGGTAGAACCTGCATCTACTGAGAATAAAATGTAAGGTCCTTGAGGTGGACCCCCTTGCTCAAGGAAAGCCAGTTCGAACACTGCAAGACCCTCTCCGAAACCCTGCCTGTTACACCTATACCTTAGTAATATTCTTTCTGAAAGGAGCGAGGAACTATGACTGAGCCTTGACAAAGAAGGCAAATGTAGCATGTAGAAGAATCCAATGAAATATATGTCACCAATCTTTTAAAACTCTATACCAGTTTGATAGCTCAATTGCTTGCTAGAATCACCTTGAAAGAGAGAAAACTGCTGGAGGGGATTGCCAGAGAGATGCTGACTAGGACTGACAAGAAGAACATTGCTTTCCTAACTCCCACTGCGTCCAAGTCCCATCAAACCATGCAAGGCCCCCATCTCTTGCACAAGGCCACCAGGCCAAGTGGCTGGCTGCCAGTCTGCTGTAAATCTGCTTTTGAATTTAACCTTCTCTCTGACCTCCCCATTAGGATCACTGCACAGGCAAGGAAAACAAGGGGCGTCCCTCTGTGACTGTTACCACCGGAAGAAATTCTGAGGATGAGACAGAAAAGGCAAACCGCAGCAGCGAGGCAGGGGCATGCATTTCAGGAACCAGCAAGGGGCTTTCTAAATAATGAAGAGATAGAGACAGGTTCAAATGGAAATAACCATGGCCTGCAAAATTATCAGTGTTGCTCTACAAAGGAAATGTTTAAATACAACCAGAGTCTCTGGAACGTAACCAAAGGACTCCTGTTGTCTCTGAAGCTATTCACAATAAATGGCCCCTGTGACTGCAATGTGCCAATTAAATAGTTTGTTTCTGCCTCAGCCTTAATTTGGCAGACAGCTCTGTTGTAAATCTGCACGCTGGAACCAGGGGAAAGTTGTTTCTTAGTGGCACCCCCCAGAGTTGACTCTTTGCTTAACACTGAATGTAAATATGTCACTGTGTTGACTGGGAGTCAAATGAAAAATGCCAGCTGAAAAGAAATAGCCAAGACCCAGATTAAGAATGTTTGAAATGTTCTAATTTACTAACTATGATTTAAGTGCCAGAGAAGATCCCAGGACCTAAAGGGCCCTGATGATATAGCACAACGTCAGGACTTATTTTTTTCAATTTGTGTGTGTGTTTGTGTGTGTGTGTGTGTGTGTGTGTGTGCGCTTGAGTGTGGTGGTGGTGGAGGGGTTATGGTGGTCAAAGGTCAAAGGACAACTTGAAGGAGTCAGTATTTTCCTTCCACTATGTGGGTTCCCAGGATAACACACTCGTGTCTAAGACACATTCCCCTCTGCCTGGCCCACGGGTGAAACATATCAGTGGGCAAGGATCTAGATCCTTGATTGTCGTCCAGTAAGCACCTATTGAGCAATCTCTGCTTCAAAAAATATTACCTTTATTTTTGAAAAGTTGAACAGTTGCAAGAAAGCTTCAAAAAGAATACAGACTCCCTATACAGTCTAGTTTACATAACCAAGGTGTCTTTGTCCAGCATAACAAGTCTGGTTTGTTTCTCTTTTCTGAACTCCAGATTTATCGGGGTTGTTTATCAGTATATCCCCTTGGTTCCATATAGGATATTCAGTTGAACTGATGGACCATTTCCCTGTAATCTCCTCTGGTCTGCACCCAGTGTGCGTTTCATAGCTAGTCTTCAGAGGCTGGCCTTTCAATCCAGCTGTTAGTGGCAGAGCTGTGGCTGAACTGTACCTCTTGGGAAGGGAGATTCTAGGTATAGGGTGTTGAGTTTTCTGTAAGGAAAATTTGTTCTCCTTTTCTGATTTGTTCAATTATTTACTTATGCCACTATGGACTCATGCATATTTATTTTACATATTGGTTTATAGTTGGACTCACATATACATATTATACTGTGGATTATAACTCAATACTATTATGTTTATAAGGAGTGCCATTACTCTGGTTGTTCAAATTTTAGTTTTGGCCCTCTAGAGATTTTTAAGGTAACTCCTCTATCCTTTTCACATGTCCCATTCCTTTAAGGTTTTTAGCCCTTTTTTTACTGTCTGTTATTGTAACACAACCATTGCTTATGGTATCCATGCCAAAGTCCCAGAATCATGCATTTCTTCAAAGAGAAAAGTATTTTAAAATCAAGACCTTATTGTTGAATGCACTTTTAGGTGTCGTTAGCTAAAAGAATGAAGCACTACATAATTGTATAGTGTGATACACAGCTGTGCAACCATGTAATGAGAGATAAGTATGTGTGTGCCTATCTATCTCTATCTATCTATGCTTATATGAACTGAAACATGAGTTCATACTTATGTCTCAGACTAATCCAGTAAAACATGGTCCTCCTGACCCTCCCTCCTTGTTTATCTGTCCTTTCCCACTCCAATAGCAAGAAACCTGGCTTTCATCCATCATCCATTTACTTACACATCTAATACCAATATACATATCATGCACTTTCAGAATTTAACCCACATTCTCAGAAGCAAAATGATCAGTTAGAACCCAGTGTCAACCCTAATAATTCCCAGTGCAAACATTGCCTTCTCAGGCCATTTAGGGGCACCTCTTTTACCACCAGGCCCATAAATTCATCATATACCATTTGTGATACAGTTTGATTTGTGTGATGTAATCTGTATGGCTACATATAATCCTGGTTATTGTTTGAGCTTGCATATATTGAAATTCACTTCTCAAGATGCGTTCTTCTGTTGCTTTGAGACAATATTTTATTTGTGCTTTTGTTTTCTAAACACATGTAATTTTCAAATTAGCTAGTACAAAGAGGTGAAGTTTTAAGAAAATCTTTTCTCTGGTTGGAGGTCTGCCCCCACCGTCCATCCGAATGGGAGTATTTGTAATAATCCCACCTTCAGTCTAGGAATAAAGTATGATCGAAGCCGGCATATCCCATGTGTTACTCTCCAAAAGACTTTAAGAAACATTAAATATACAGATGTGTGTGTGTGTGTGTGTGTGTGTGTGTGTGTGTTTGTATGAGTGTGTATATGTTTGTTGGTATGCGTCATATGTATCAGGTATCTTCAGAGGCCAGATTCACTGGACCCAAAGTTACAGCTCTTGTGTATACACACATAGTTGTATGATTTGTCTTAAATGATGTGGTCTTGGTATTCTAACAATGGCTTTCTTCATTCGCATTGGATAAACTGATATCTGACAGCTCGTCAGTCTATGAGGCTGTTTGTCTCAACAATCCCTATCTGGAGATAAAGGCTTAGAGGATCCCCAAAGAACCATTGGTCCTCAGTCCAAGTCAAAATGCCAAAGAATTTGGGCTTTGATATCAGTAAAGACTAGCAGCAGCAACAGCAACAACAGAGTAGGCAAAACTCACTAGCAAGATGGGAAGACAAACAGAAAATGGCAAATGTTTTTCTTTGGTTCTCTTCATATCAGGGTTGATACCAGAAGGCCCTCATATATTTAAGGAGGGTCTTCTACTTCAATTAGCCTAATAAGAAAATCTCTCACAGGGATGACCAGAGGCTAACAGTTAGCCACTAAGCTAATATACATAATTCCCCATGGGTAATTCTAGATCCTGTCAAGTAGACAATTAATATTAACTATCACACCACCCAAGAGGAAAATAAAAGACATCAGTTAAAATACTAAATAAGGTCTGGGGAGATGCCTTGGTAGATAAAGAGATCCCCTTGACATCATGAGAACCCAAGTATGAATTTCCAGAAAATGCTTAAAGCTGGATATGGTAGCATTTGTCTGTAATCTTAAGCTCCTATGGTGAGATGGGAGGTGGAGACAGAGAATTGCCAGAAGGTCCCAGGTCAGCCAGCTTGGCACATACAGAGAAAATACAGAGAGCCTGTCTCAAACTATGTTGAAGTGGGAACCATGCACAAAGACATCTCTGTCCCAGTGAACCAATGTTGACTTCCAGGTCCCACATCGATCTCATTATGAGGTTCCTCTCCCTAGGGGTGAAAGGTCCCAAGGTGAAGGTGTGTGCAGTAATGAAGCATGACAGGAAGAAGCTGAAGAAACACCGGGCTGGGGATAAGGCACTCCATTCCTACTCTTGCCCTGAGCTACTCAACTATCTTAGGAATGGGGCATGTGCCGGCTGATCTTGATTGTCAACTTGACTACATCTGGAGTTAGCCACACCCCAAGCTGCTGGGCATTCCTGTGAGGGATATTCTTAATCAGATGACTAAGTCCACCCTAAATCTAGGCTACACCCTCTCCTGTTGGTCTACATAAAAGGACATGGATGAAGGAAACTTTGCTTTTGACTTTCTTGCCTTCACTCTTGCTGGAAAGTCTATCTGTCCTGTTGCTGCCAACCCTATCCTGTTGCTCCCATAAACTGAAGACCATCAGCTCTCTCTGAATTCTCCAGGATGCCAGTACCAGATTGGGACTGCTGAGACAAGTAATCGTGTGGACTGAACAACTACCAGACTCTTCACCTTTCTTCAGTACTTGGTGATTGTTAGACTACTTTGGCCCCATTTTGATATATATATTTTATGTATTATATATAATATATATCAAATATATATTTATATTTATAAACACACACACACATATATATATATATATTTCTTTAGAGAACTCTAAGTAATACAGTTCACATGCTATGTGATTGCACTACCTTATTTGACCCTTAAAACATGCCTGTCCAGTTTCCACAAAATACTGAAATGCAACAAGATATAGAGTATGTGTATATCATCTAAGAGACACAGCATGTACACAGTGGAAGATGGGGTATTTTTAAGGGAAAAATCCTGTTAATTAAGGTTGAAGTCTACCACGACTGGATAGCCTCTGGGCTCAGCACAATACAGGAGACTCTCTTTCAATAACAAGGCTTCTTCTCTGACCTTGTCTGGGGAATTCTAAGCCTCACCTACACCTCTACCTGAGGAACATCATGTAGCCTCAATTAGTTTATAGAGTCAATTTCCTTTCTTCTGACAAAACCTGTTCAGCCAGCACCTGAGATTCCTGAAAATGCTTCCCTATGCTAATGAGCCATTAAAGGTATCCTAGACCCCCAACTGATGGCCTTTGTTTATCCTGGATGTGCCTGCCCTCAGTTCCCCAAAACTTCATAAGCTTTGAGTCACCCTAAGTAAAGTTGATCTGCCTACTGGAGCTGGTCCCACTGTCTTCCTTCACCATACACAATCACAGGGCTTCTGAATGCCCTACCCGCTTCATTAGCCATCTCTGCTCTGCTTCTGAAATGTATCATCTGACTATCTGACGAGAGCAGGGAGACCCACAGTATTTATTAAACTGTGCGTGTAAGCCTGTGGCTACACCCTTAGTTTATGTTACATGACTCCACTATTGTGGGCCTGTCTTTTCCCTGACGTGGGACCATGCTGCCACTGTAGTTACACCTGGTACACTTGGCTATCAAAGAAACGTGCATAGTCACACAACAACTGCATGTTCACTGCCTCATGCCTTCTGTTCTGCCTTGACTCTTCTTCTTCTTTTGCCATTTGAAATTGTCATTAGCCAGCAGTGTGGGCTCTTGACCTTACAGCGTCTATGGTCCATGTGTATGCTTATGCTTTAGAGACCATGTGTCTTCCAATCCTGAGGTTTAAACTAGGTACGTTCATTCTTAGGGAAATAGCAGGTAAGCCTTTCCAGGTGGGAGGGCATGACATTTCTGCCGAGTGCCACCTCAGCCCCTCTTGCCTCCTCCACAGAGAAGTATTTTAATAGAAGGTTAATGGAGGGCACGCAGAACAAAAGGAAAACCCGACCATCGTTATTCCATGTTTTACTGTAATAGAGGTCAGCCCTCCTGGTTCCTTCCTTATATCCATCTTCAAAATGAATTGTTTAGCCTATGAAAACAAAACTAGTTTATTTATGATGCCAGAGAAGCTGTAAATGTGCTCCTGATCTATGCATTGACTAATTAGATTAATTAAGCCTGCATGCATTTCGGAGCAGGCAGGCAGGTGGCAAATAACTTTTGAGATGATTTATACGATATATTCCATCAAGCTTGTGGCTGATGAATAATATTGCATTCATTCCATTAAGATATCGAAGTGGAGGCAGGAAACAGTGCGTTCTTGGCTCTGTGTTCTTACCATCAGAGCAACTGTCGGGGTTACTATAAGAGACATAATTCATGCTATTTAAAACAACAGGAAGAAACCAGACAGGCTAAGTCTCAGACTCAACTTAGTCTCAGCAATCCCTTACATGATTCTTTGCTGTGGATTTTGGTAAACCTTAGCAAGTCATGGCTGTTTGCTATTAAATTTTACTAGAAATTTTTATATCACGTTCTTTACTAATACCTTACCTTCACTGGATAGCTCTAGTAATGACGGTGATATTGGGCAGGTACCAGTTCTCTTTCTCTGTGGTCCTTAGATGCCAACATTCGTAAAAGTGATTAGCAATGCTTATACAAGTGCCACAGTCCTGAGGCCTGCTCCCAGGAGGTCTGCATGGAACCTATTTCAGAATTCCTTTTGCTCTTAGTTTTAACCAACACTTAAGATGTCAGTGTCATCTCATACTATTTAAATCTTTTCATTTAGTCTTTGCTCACTTAGGAGTCTCAAGTTTGTTGGATATTTTAGCCTTGTTTTCAGTCCAAGAGGACTAATGATTTGTTAATACATAAAATAAATACAAATAAAAATTCAGATTTTCTGTCTTCAATTGAAAACTCTGAATCAAATTCCATAAGGGTAATATAAGGTCCTCTACAGTAAAACAAAGCACACAGGTGATTCTTATGTGTACTGAAATTCAACAGTCACATTCCAGTGGCAAAAGACACTATATATGATTGTCACAGAACCTGGAAGAATGTGCCTTGCTTTCTCTGTATAGGTACTTTGCTTAGAAGACAAAGATACATGTCTCACCCAGCCTAGGCCTAGGATAAACTTGGACCTCGATAGACATTAGTGCTGGACTGGCCTGACTTCTAGATCACCTTTTGCCTTCCTATCCTTTCTGGTTCAAGTCCAAGAGGCCTGCACAATTGCTTCCATCCTGATGAGGGCTGCACCCAACTTGACTCTAGCACAGACAATAGTGAGGAAGTGATTCAACAGGAAATCCGACCAACTACTGCCGTGGGGGGTATAATATTGTAACATTCAAGCATGCTGTTGTAAAGACTGAAAGCAGAAACTGATACTTGAAATGGACCCCAATGAAAACCTGATATTTTACCCAGCCCAACTAACCTTTTTAAGCACAGAGGGTTAGCAGGGAAAGTGGAAAAGGAAGGCCTTCACTGAGGAGGCTAGGACATGGCAGAATTAGGTAACAGAGGAAGGAGTGGCCTGTCTTTTATAGACTATAGTAGCAAAAGTCAGCTGTCCACCAAAGCCATTTGATATTGTCTGTAGTAAAGCTTTGTACCACTGAAACAGGAAGAGGGAGTAATTCAAAAGCTATAATGAGGAATCTAATTATAAGATATTATCCTGTCATTCCAGTCTGCACCAGACAGGCACAAGCTAGATGGAAAGAGAGAACTTGCAAGACTGGGAGGGAACGTTAGATGACCTAAAGAGATGGTACTCCTTCATCCTGCTGGTTAAATGGTCACTGTCACTCCACTGTGAAGGAGCAATTACCTGACTGGAGACCCTCTATATCTCCTGCTTCATTTGGACATTATTTTTTTGCTTGTGACTATGTACTATTTTCTCTATCCGTAGTGGAAATTAACATCATTCATAATTTCCCTGTAGCTACTTCTATCAGCTTCCTAAAGACTTAGTAGAAATGCATCTGGGGACCAGAAGTGAGTATAGGATCTTCATCAATGGAAATAGAGAAGATTCTAGCCCCTGATTGGAGAAGGCCTCATAAGCAGCCATGCACTAGAGCCTCTTTCTGAATTGGGAGATGGAGGGACTATATATTTGTAGTGAAAGAAATATCACTCAACCCTATAAACATATACCCTAGGAATAGGGAATAGAAGGATCTCATGGTGTATAGCTTCCCACTCAAATGCACATGTCTTTGAAAAGTGAGAAGCCCACATCCCTAAGATTGAAGAAGCCAAAGGAGAAGCAGAATCTTGGCTGTCTGAGGACCCAAGCTTGTGAGAGCTAGAGTTAGGAGTGGTAGGCCAGAAAGCAACAGACCATGGTCTGCAAAAACAGCCTTAGCAAAGAGAGATGGTGGGAATTTTGACAGCTCTTTCCTGATTGGCTGGATGTGGTTAGAGATTCAGCCATCAGGGCCTACCTGATTTTTATTCCCTTTGGCTACCTTCCACTGTCTATACTTTGCCTCAAAGTCCAAGGTGGAGGAAGAAACAAGGACTTCAGAATTTGGCTGTAGTCACAAAAATATCAAAAGACAGACTTCCCTGAGCCTGAGGAAGAGTTCCTTGATGACAAGGATGGCTCTCCTGAACCAGAGTGTTCTGCTAGGGCAGGGAACTCCTCTGAGACAGCCTCCAGGACCCCATCTGCAGTTGTGCACAGAGGAACTTATGGCTTCAATCACCAGAGACCTGAGACCCTAGTCTTCAAGACCTGCCAGAGACAGGTGACCTACTCCTTTCATTCCTGAGAGTGACCTACAAACTTTCTGTGCTAAGTGCTGCTTTCCACTGGTACAATGGAGCCCTCCAAGTGTTTTCAAGCTATATCCAGTCTCTCATTCAGCACCTCAAAGCCCATGGGAGTATAGGGTTATTCAATCTCTCAACTAGTCACCCCAAAGCCAATTTTGGATTAGAGATGAAACAGCTATCCATTGGCATTCTCTTGCCAAGAGGGTTTTGGAGCACTTTCTTCCCATGTGGCAAATAGTTACTTTTATTTTCCCTGTTCTGTCTGCCCCCTCCATTCTTGGAGGGGAAGGCAGAGAAGAACCCAGTGGGAGGCAGAAGACGGTCTCCACCCACCACCCGGTTCACTAGCACATTTTAAATGCCTACCCCATGAAGCATTGTCATGGAGATGTTCTGATTTCGCTATAATTTCAGGATTATTCACAGTTAAACTGCTTTCCTTGATAAACAAGTATCTGCTGAAAAATGGATTCTTGAAAAAAATCTGCCTATCTGGATATAGCCTTGCCACAATAGGGTCTCCCTTGACCTTGGACCTGTCTGGCAGGGAAAGAAGCCAATCAGCCACAAACCCAATGATGTATCGATATTGCTTTGTATTGGAAGCACTCTCTCCTGCAAAGGAGAGGATGGCTCAATAGGTCTTAGGAAGTATCTAAGAATTACAAAGTTCAGAGGGTAAACAAAACTTCACAAGTCTCAAGCTCTTGACACTTAGAAGAGTCACAAAGTCCCTTCTAAAGGTTACAGAAGTAGTAACAATTGGTGGGAAGAGGAGACTTTCTGACCAGTGGAGTTGTCTGGTCCAGGGGTACCAAGGATGTCACTGTCATGAGCTATCATTCTGCTGAGGCAGGCTTTTCAGTGACCCGTGCACCTGCAAACAATGCAAATAATTCCACTAGTTCACGAAGCTGGATTTGAGCAGAACCATTCCTTTGGTTTGTCTGTGTCTTTTCTGAGATGAACAGATGTTTACTCAGATCTCCCCCAGGATCAGGCATGCAACATCCAGGCAGTTAAACCATAAACTAAAGCTAACCCGAGAGCACGTGCTCTGATTTTGTTCTATTCTTTTAATTGGTGATCTCAATTAGACTCCTGTCTCCTTATAACTTTATGTTCTGACAGTTCACACGATGTTAAGTATCCTAATGAAAGATATGCAAAAGGTAAGTTTAGAAGAGATCAAACGAAGGGTTTCATCTGCACCTATATAAAGTGCGCCTACTGCTGATTCTAGGCATTCTTTGTTACTGTGATTGAGCACTAAATTTAGACATAAAATGTCTCCAAGTAAAGGCCTAACAGAGATAAGACACATGCCATAATTCTTAGCATTTAGAAAGAAGAAATCTATCAATTCTTTAAAGCACAAAACTGTAAATTTGTTGGTTAAAGTCTGAGCTCTGACAAGTATATTTATTAAAATTTATGACTATTACCAGATGGCCCATATACTGGTCCACCACTCCTCAAAGTCCCTTATCCCACAAAGTTCCAACAATTTCCTCCCATGAACCTCAGTCCTGGAAGGATCTCTGCTTTAGTCATTATATTTTTGCATTTTCCATAATTTCATTGACACACAGTCATACTTTTCTAAATGACTAGTTGTACTGGCTAGTTTTGCGTGTCAACTTGACACGAGCTGGAGTTATCACAGAAAAGGAGCCTCAGTTGTTGAAATGCCTTTATGAGACCCAGCTGTAAGACATTTTCTCAACTAGTGGTCAAGGTGGGAGGACCCAGCCCATTGAGGGTGGTGCCGTTCCTGAGCTGGTAGTCTTGGGTTCTACAAGAAAGCAAGCTGAGCAAGCCAGGGGAAGCAAGCCAGTAAGAAACATCTCTCCATGGCCTCTGCATCAGCTCCTGCTTCTTGACCTGCTTGAGTCCCAGTCCTGACTTCCTTTGGTGATGAACAGCAACATGGAAGGAAGCTGAATAAACCCTTCCCTCCCCAACTTGCTTCTTGGTCATGATGTTTGTGCAGGAATAGAAACCATGATTAAGACACTGGTTTCTTTCAATTCACATATTTCTAAAGATTTAGGCATGCTGTTTCATGTGTCCAAAGCTCTTTTTTTTTTTCAACTAATGAGAAATGTTTCTTTGTAGAATTTGGATCAGGGTGGGTTTCCCATTTATCAGTTGAATTCTTTTGCCACTTTTTGTCTCCTCAGCACAAACACTCCAAGTCCTCGACTCCGAGTACTGTGTGAACATCTGTTTGCATTTCTTTTGGGGAAATACTCAGGAGCTGCTTGCCTCCTCAGCCGCTTTGGCTTAGCAATCAAAGATTGGGCAGTGCTACCCGTCTTGTGTTTTTATTGTTCATTTGTTTGGGGTGCTAGGGTTGAATCCAGGGCCGTGTGTATGCTAAGCCATGGAAGTACATCTTTCTTATTTTTTATTTTATTCTTGCAGTTTTATTTTGAATCTTCCAAATGACTAACAATATTAAACATTTTCCCACACGCCTTGTCATGGATCACAGGTACCTACCCTGATGCTTTTCCACCTTTATAAATCGAGTTGTTTGCAACACCAGAGCGGGAACGAGATATTCACAAATTATAAATGAAGTCTAACCATAAATATTACTGAGTGTCTCAGGATAAAAAATATGATTGAATAGAATTGAAAACATATCTAAGTTCAAGGATCAAGGTGGCAGCGAGGACCTTCATTTGGGGGCCGTGGATCCTGAGGTTAATACAGGGGAGTAAACTAAAACCTCCAAGCAGGGACCATAGGACAGGTGGTTACTTACAGAGCACTCAAAGGCAAACACAAATTTATAATGATGCATCCTTGCCATTTTTGGCCCAGAGGCCAATTCTAGTATATTCTGATGACAACCTTCCCTCTGCATGGTTCCTCCATGACAGATGGGGAAAGCAACCTCACACTGGTGTGTGACTTCCAAGAGGAATGGCACAGCTTAGCAGCCAATTCAGAGTTGATACCTGGTATATAGAGTACACCATCCATACAGGGTGTTTTCCTTCTTTTTCCTCATACGTCCCTTATTTCTGTGGGGTTGGAAAGAAGATGTAGGAGCATGGGCTATCCAACTGGATAGCTCAGGGCATGACTGAGTGAGCACAGAGTGGGAAAAACACCTTGAGGAAGTACTGAGAATGGTGAAGGTAAATGTAGCCTACATCTCCAGAGTAACTTGAAGAGGGGTGGGTTAATGGTGTTCCAGGAAACACAAACTAATTGAATTATTTTGATGATTTCAAGCAGAATCCTGAACAGGAGAAAACAAGAACTCTCCCAATAGAGCCACAGCAAAAAGCCAATGATAAAACATTCCCAATAGTGTGCTGGGTGGGGTTTCATGTGTGGATTTCAGTCACACCATATCCAGTTCAACTTTCGCCATCAGTTTTTAGAGTACAACTTTTACACATATAGATGTGTGCATATATGTATATATATATGTGTGTGTGTATATATATATGTATATATGTATATGTATATATATGTATATATACATATATATACATATATTTCAAATCCTTTTAAATTTATTTGTTCATGTATATATGTAGGTGGTATGCATTTGAGAGCACACACATGTGTGTAGGTGTGCATTCTAGGTGTGTATGTCTGTGTGTACATGTACACAGAGGTCAGAGGTTGATTAGGGGTACCTTTTTCAATTTCTCTTCACATTTGCTAAACAGAGTCTCTTCCTGAACCTGAAGCCTGCCAATTCCAGCTACTCTAGCTGCCATCTTGCCCTGCGATCTCTTCCCCTCTACCCCCTTCCCCAGTATTGGGGGCATGGGGTATAGGCTGCCATGCCTGTCACACTGTTTTTGTGGGTTCTGTGGCTATGAACTCTGATGCTTGCAGGACAATCACTTTATCTATTAAGCCATCTCCCAAACTCATATATGTCTCTATTTGCATAAAAAGGGAACAGAGTTAAAACTAAGATGAACTAAGTATGGACTTATATTAATTACTTATATTAACTCCAATGAACATCACTGATTTATTCCCTGTTTATTTTTAATTAGATATTTTACTTATTGACATTCCAAATGCTATCCCCTTTCCTGGTTTCCCCCCAGAAACCCCATATCCCATCCTCCCTCCCTCTGCTTCTATGAGGATGCTCCCCTACCTACCCACCCACTCCCACCTCCCTGACCTGGCATTCCCCTACACTGAGGCATCAAGCCTTCCAAGGACCAAGGGCCTCTCCACCTATTGATGTCTGACAAGGCCATCCTCTGCTACATATGCAGCTGGAGCCATAAGTCCCTCCATGTGTACTCTTTGGTTGGTGGTTTGGTCTCTGGGAGCTCCGGGGGGGCGGGGTGTCTGATTGGTTGATATTGTTGTTCTTTCAATACGTTGCAAGCCCCTTCAGCTCCTTCAGTCCTTTCTCTAACTCCTCTATTGGGGATCCTGTGCTCTGTTCAATGGTTGTCTGCCAGCATCTGCCTCTGTATTTTTCAGGCTCTGACAGAGCCTCTCAGGAGACAGCTCTATCAGGCTCCTGTCAGCAAGCACTTCTTGGCATCTGCCATATTGTTTGGGTTTGGAGTCTATATATGGGATGGATCCCCAGGTGGGGCAGTTTCTTGATAGCCTTTCCTTTAGCCTCCCCTCCACACTTTGTCTCCACATTTCCTCCCTTGACTATTTTGTTCCCCCTTCTATGAAGGACTGAAGAATCCACACATTGGTCTTTCTTCTTCTTGAGCTTCATGTGGTCTGTGAATTGTATTTTGGGTACTCTGAGCTTTTGGGCTAAAATCCACTTAACAATGAGTGCATACCATGTGTGTTTTTTTGTGATTGAGTTACCTCACTCAGGATGATATTTTCTAATCCATTCATTTGCCTAAGAATTTCATGAAGTCATTGTTTTTAATAGCTGAGTTGTACTCCATTATGCAAATGTACCCCATTTTCTGTATCCATTCCTCTGTTGAAGAACATCTCGGTTCTTTCCACCTTCTGGCTATTATAAATAAGGTTAATGAACATAGTAGAGCATGTGTCCTTGTTATATGTTGTAGCATCTTTTGGATATATGCCCAGGAGTGGTATTGCTGGGTCCAATTTTCTGAGGAATTTCCAGACTGATTTCCAGAGTGGTTATACCAGCTTGCAATCCCACCAACAATGGAGGACTGTTCCTCTTTCTCCACATTCTTGCCAGCATCTGTTGTCACCTGAATTTTTGATCTTAGCTATTCTGACTGGTTAAGGTTGTTTTGATTTGCATTTCTCTGATGACTAAGGATGTTGAACAATTCCTTAGGAGCTTCTCAGCCATTCAGTATTCCACAGTTGAGAATTCTTTGCGTAGCTCTGTATCCCATTTTTAATAAGGTTATTTGGTTCTCTGGAGTCTAACTTCTTGAGTTCTTTGTATATATTGGGTATTAACTCTTTACTGGATGTAAAGGTCTTTTGGTAAAGATCTTTTCTCAATCTGCCGGTTGCTGTTTTATCCTATTGACAGTGTCCTTTTCTTTACAGAAGTTTTGTAATTTTATGAGGCCCCATTTGTCTATTATTGATCTTAGAGCATAAGTCATTGGTGCTCTTTTCAGGAAAATTTCCCCTGTGTCCATGTATTCAAAGCTCTTCCCCTGTTTCTTTTCTATTAGTTTCAGTGTATCTGATTTTATGTGGAGGTCCTTGATTCACTTGGACTTGAGCTCTGTATGAGGAGATAAGAATAGATCAATTCGTATTCTTCTATATGCTGATCTCCGGTAGAAACAGCACTATTTGTTGAAAATGCTATCTTTTTTCCAATGAAAAGTTTTAGCTCCTTTGTCAAAGATTGATTGACCATAGATGTATGGGCTCATTTCTAGGTCTTCAATTCTATTCCATCTACCTGCCCATCTCTGTACCAATACCTGCAGTTTTCTATCCCTATCACTCTGGAATACTGCTTGAGGTCAGGGATGGTGATTCTCCCAGAAGTTCTTTTATTGTGGGATAGTTCTTACTATCCTGGACTTTTGTTATTCCAAATGAATTTGCAGATTGCTCCTTCTAATTCTGAGGAGAACTGAGTTGGAATTTAGATGGAGATTGCATTGAATCAGTAGATTGCTTTTGGCAAGATGGCCATTTTTACTATATTAATCCTGCCAATTCATGAGCAAGAGAGATCTTTCCATCTTCTGAGATCTTCTTTGATTCCTTTTTTGAGAGACTTGAAGTTCTTGTTATACAGATCTTTCACTTGCTTTGTTAGAGTCACACCAAGGTGTTTTATATTATTTGT
Source organism: Rattus rattus (assembly GCF_011064425.1). Taxonomy (NCBI): domain Eukaryota; kingdom Metazoa; phylum Chordata; class Mammalia; order Rodentia; family Muridae; genus Rattus; species Rattus rattus. The sequence goes on from NC_046157.1 coordinate 150,985,998, forward strand.
GACTATTGTGAAGGGTATCTTTTCCCTAATTTCTTTCTCACCCTGTTTATCCTTTGAGTAGAGGAAGGCTACTGATTTGTTTGAGTTAATTTTATATCCAGCCACTTTGCTGAAGTTGTTTATCAGGTTTAGGAGTTTTCTGGTGGAATTTTTGGGATCACTTAAATATACTAACATCTACAAATAGTGATATTTTGACTACTTCCTTTTCAATTTGTATCTCTTGACCTCCTTTTGTTGTTTGATTGCTCTGGCTAGGATTTTGAGTACTATATTGAATAAGTAGGGAGAGAGTGGGCAGCCTTGTCTAGTCCCTGATTTTTGTAGAAGTGCTTCAAATTTCTCTACATTTAGTTTGATTTGTCTACTGGTTTGCTTTTATTATGTTTAGGTATGGGCCTTGAATCCTGATATTTCCAAGACTTTTTCTTTTATTGGATATAATTCTTAATTTACATTTCAAATGTTATTCCTTTCCCGGTTTCCCAAACTTTTAACATGAAGGGGTGTTGAATTTGTCAAATGCTTTCTCAGCATCTAATGAGATGATCATTTGTTATTTTTCTTTATATAGTGGATTATATTATGTTGATAGATTTCTGTATATTGAACCATCCCTGGATTGAAGCTTACTTGATCATGATGGATGATCGTTTTGATGTGTTCTAGGGTTCAGTTTGGGAGAATTTTATTGAGTATTTTTCATTGATATTGATAAGGGAAATTGGTCTGAAGTTCTCTTTCTTTATAGGGTCTTGGTGTTCTTTACGTATAAGCATAATTGTGACTTAATAGAAGGAACTGGGTAGTGCTCCATCTGTTTCTATTTTGTGGAATAGTTTGGACAGTATTGGTATGAGGTCTTCTATGAAGGTCTGATAGAATTCTGCACTAAACCCATCTGGTCCTGGGGTATTTTTTGGTTGGGAGACTTTTAATAACTGTTTCTATTTCTTTAGGAATTATGGGACTGTTTAGATGATTTATCTGTTCCTGATTTAACTTTGGCACCTGGTATCTGTCTAGAAAATTGGCCATTTCTTCCTGATTTTCCAGTTTTGTTAAATATAGGCTTTTGTAGTAGGATCTGGTGATCTTTTTAAATTTCCTAGGTTTCTATTGTTATCTTGCCCTTTTAATTTCTGATTTTGTTAATTTGAATATTGTCTATGTGCCCTCTGGTTAGTCTGGCCAAGGGTTCATCTATCTTGTTGATTTTCTCAAAGAACCAGTTCCTGGTTTTGTTGATTTTTTGTTTAGTTGACTTTTTGTTTCTACTTGGTTGATTTTAGCCCTGCCACCTACTCCTCTTGGGTGTTTTTGCTTCCTTTTGTTCTAGAGTTTTTAAGATAGGCTCTCAAGCTGCTAGTGTATGTTCTCTCCAGTTTCTTTTTTGGGGCACTCAGAGCTATGAGTTTTCCTCTTAGCACTGCTTTCATTGTATCCCATAAGTTTGGGTATGTTGTGCCTTTGTTTTCATTAAATTCTAAAAAGTCTTTAATTTCTTTCTTTATGTCTTCCTTGATCAAGCTATCATTGACTAGAGCATTGTTCGGCTTCCATGTGTATGTGGACTTTCTGCTGTTTTCGTTGTTATTGAAGACTAGAATTACTCCATGGTGATTTGTTAGGTTGCATGGAATTATTCCAATCTTCTTGTATCTGTTGAGGCCTGTTTTGTGATCGGTTATATGGTCAACTTTGAAGAAGGGACCATGACGTGCTGAGAAGAAGGGATACTCCTTTGTTTTAGGATGAAATTTTCTATAGATATCTGTTAAGTCCATTTGGTTCATAACTTCTGTTAGTTTCACTGTGTCTCTGTTTAGTTTCTGTTTCCATGATCTGTTTATTCTTTAGATTAGGGAAGTTTTCTTCTATAATTTTGTTGAAGATATTTAATGGCCCTTCAAGTTGGGAATCTTCTCTCTCTTTTACACCTATTATCCTTAGGTTTGATCTTCTCATTGTTTCCTGGATTTCCTCAATGTTTTGGGTTAGGAGCTGTTTGCATTTCACATTATCTTTGACTATTGTGTTAATGTTTTCTATGGTATCTTCTGCCCCTGAGATTCTCTTTTATTCTGTTGGTATTTTGTATTCTGTTGGTGATGCTTGCACTTATGACTCCTGATCTCTTTCCTAGGTTCTCTATCTCCAAGGTTGTCTTCCTTTGTGATTTCTTTGTTGTTTCTATTCCTACTTTTAGAAGTTCTGTTCAATTCCTTCACCTCTTTGGCTGTGTTTTCCTGTAATTCTTTAAGGGATTTTTGTGTTTCTTCTTTAAGGGCTTCTACCTGTTTACCTGTGTTGCCTTGTATTTCTTTAAGGGAGTTATTTATGTCCTTTCTAAAACCTTCTATCATCATCATGACATAAGATTGTAAATCTGGATCTTGCTTTTCCAGTGTGATGGAGTATCCAGGACTTGCTGTGGTGGGAGAACTGGGTTCTGATGATGCCAAGTAACCTTGGTTTCTGTTGCTTAGGTTCTTGTGCTTGCCTCTTATCATCTGGATATCTCTGGTGTTACTTGGTCTTGCTATCACTGACTAGAGACTATCCCTTCTTTGAGTCTGTGAGCCTGTGAACTTAGGAGTGACAGCACTCCTGGGAGATCAGTTCTCTCAGGGCAGGATTTGGGTATGGAGAGCTGTGCCACAGGGTTAACCCTGGGGTGCAGATGGAGGCCAGAAACCCTGTTTTTGTTTTTTAATGTCTTAATGTTATTTATTTTTCTGTAAGCACTAAAGCATTCCGAAAATAGAACCCCACTTTTTAAGAAACAGTGTCTTCTGAAGACTGGACTTGTCTAGTGTACTGGGGTGGCACAAATATTGCTTCCTCAGGGTCTCTTTTCTCTGGTGAGATTTACCTTCACATGTTTGAAGAAAAAGAGGAACTGTAGGGTGAAGAATTATTGTTCTGGCTCATTCTGCAAGGATTCAGTTCATCAAGAAGAATGTAGCGCCTGGTATGATGCATGCCAGGAGCCTCCACATAACTTATGATGGCTTCCCTGTTCATTTTTTAAAGCAGTTGATTCTATGAGCACATTAATTCTTTGATTATATTCAATGTCTTCTCATTTTTTAGTAGCACAGAATAGCCTGTACAAAGTATGTCCTTACTAAAGAGATTAATTTGAACCTTATAAAGCCACTGATGAACACAAAATAGTAATATGTACAGTGTAAGAAAATATAGTCAGCTAATAGTTTTGTCAATTAGTTATAACAAATGTTTGTGACATCTTTTAAAATAAACTGCCATTAAAATTACTAAAGCAATTAAGTAGACATCACAGATTCCTCCTGTTGAGAGAGCTTCTCCACCCAGGAAAAAATATTAAAAGGTTTTCAGTTCAACAAGCAAAAACCATATTTTGAAAGATTAATTTCCATCTTTTTGACATCCTTGTCACTCAAAGATAGAAAACTTGATTTAGGGGTTTCAAACTCTGTCATTTAGAACAAATTTCAAGCTGTGGCTGTCTATGTGAAATTTCAGCAACAGTGTTTTCCTGGCCAAGTCATTATGGCCTTCAAGATAGAATTTGTAGCTGAGACTCTGGCGGCTTCTAAATGGAGCAGATTGAATATTGATGCAATGTTAAAAGTTCCATAATTAAAGGTGCTTCTTTATAGTGTCTCGTTCATTCCATTCATTTACTCAGGAAATGTTTATTGAGCACCACCTATTTGCCAGATACTGCTTCAGCAATTCCTTTCTGCTTCTTGAATGAAAAGTTACCTGAATGAATAAGCAAATGTATGAATGGGGGAACCAGGGGATAGAGAGATAGATTCATGGATGGATGGATGGATGGATGGATGGATGTTTGATAGATGGATGAGTGGACAGGTTATCAGGTAGTGGACAGATAGATGGGTAAAGGGTGGATGGGTGGATGGATAAATAGTGGACAGGTCAGCAGGTAGATGGCCAGAAAGATGGATGAGTGGGTGGATGAGTGGATACATGGATTGATGAGAGGATGGATGGATGAGTAGACAGGAAGGCAGGTAGACGGTGGATGGATGGGTAGAAGGGTAGATGGGTGGATGTATCAATGGATAGGTGGATACGTAGATGGATGAAAGCAGCGAATGAATGTCTGGATGGATGAATCAATGAATGAATGAGTGAGCAAAGATATGCCTTTACAGTCTAGTCACAGTAGTAAAAGAGAAGGGAAAACTTCCAAACACAAGCACTCCTAATTAAGATCACATCCAGGAAATGATTCCCCTGTGCATCTTTTTGTTGGGGATGTGATCTCTTACAACACCCTTCCATGAATCTGCCATATGAGTATTGATCTTACCCCTTCTCACCCTTGCCATGGTTCTACCCAGAGAACAGTTGAGTATCTTCACCTAGTCCTTGTGTTTCTCTTCTTTTTTAATCTGTTTTTCTTTTCTTTTGTTGTTTTGTTTTGTTGTTTGTTTGTTTGTTTGTCTCTTCCTAGAACCAACCAAAGGTTTGCTACCCAGCAGGATCTGCTCTATACCATTCTCCAGTTTCTTAGATATGTGAGACCTGGTATCTTGGTATTATGAACTGGTCTATGAGTTTTTATGGCTGTTGTTTCTGTTTACTTAGTTGATCATTCTATCATGAAGAATTTAAAAGATAAAAACAACAATCAAAAAAAGAATAGTTCCTCTAAGTAGCATATAGGATCAAATATGTTCTTCTTCATACTATATACATAACATACATGCAAATGCTGTTAACCAGGGATGATCCTAACCCATATGTCCCCTCATCCTCTAACCCTAGGCTGATTCTATCACAATCTTCCTCTCATCCTGTATCTCTGAAATGACATTGCTCCAGCCATCCCTTTGGCCACTAACACAGACCCTGCTCTATCTATCCACCCAGCCTCCTACTCAGAGCTGACCTTCCCATCTATCCCTTATTTTCTAACCTAAGGCTGTCCCTAGCCTACTCAGACCTTCAGCCTCTAACCCAGAATGAATCCTGCCCTTTCCAGCCCTTCAGGTTCTGTCAGCACTTAAATGATATTGTTTTGGAGCAATACACCCACATTCATGCATTTTCCATTTAACCATCCTCTTAATGACACAAAATGTTTTTGTAAGATTTCAAATGTCTCAAAGTAGCAAAAATAATACTATTTTTTCCCAATAGGACAAATGGGGGGAAGTAAAAGGGTGAATGAAATCACCCCAAAACGAGAGGGAAGTACAGGAGGATATTCTTAGTGGCTGCAAAACTGGAGAGCAGAAACTGCACATTGCTTTCTTTCTGCTTCTTATCTCTGCATCTGTCTCTTTACTGGCCTAGTCAATCCTAAAACATGGTGACACATGGGACAAGCCCTTACTTCCTAAAATCCATGATTCTGGAGGAAAGAGATGGTTAAGGCCTATATCCCCAACTAATGTGCCATGAATAACCTTGAGAAGCACTGTGATTGGTCCAGTAACTTGTGTGAACCAATCACTAAAGTCAGGGGGCTGGACTACTCCCTGGCTGGTGCTACAAAACCCATGAGTGCATCTGGCCCACTGTGATGTGGATTCACTGAAAGGAAACACAATCATTTTGGGAAGTAAAGAAACATAGTGTTTATTGAGATCCTCCTTAGACACCAGAAATGTGATTTGCAAAAATTAAACTAACCTGAAAATAAGTATGATTACTTGCCCTGTGAATGAAGAAAGTGAAATTCAAAGAAATGAAGCAGTTCGCCGACCCTTTAGCTCCTTTGCTATACTTGCTCTGTATCGTTACTCCTGGGTCTAGTGTTCAAAGTATAAGACAGGCAGACAGTAAATAAAGAAGACATTTCAAGACACAGACTACAAGTGATTTTGATGATTGTGAGTCTTAGATGGATACAGCAATATGAAATTCTATCCTTAACTCCCTTGTGTCTCAGTTTCCTGACAGGGTAAGTCATGGTCACAATATCTACCTTGTCAGGCTGGTGGTAACAGTTGCAAAAAAGAATATGTGATGTGATGTGTCTCACACAGTGCCCAACTTAGAGGAGGAAACAAGTGAGTGTTGTGATTGTTATTATTAGTAGTATAATACACTGCTCCTGGTGAGCACAAAGAGAGGAATATTGAAAATAAAAAGAAATCTGGGGTCACCGACTGGGATAAAAGGCCATGATTGTGAAATGAAAACACTTTGCCTTTATTAGTTCTTAAAAAGAGAGATCGAAGAGCTGTAAGCACTTATTACTTTTCAAATCAATTGGACATACTTTATCCCACTGCAGGAATTCAGGAAAGTCAGACTGAGGAAGGGAAGGAAGTTACTAAAAAGGGAAAACTGAAAAGAAAAGAAAGAAACTAGCTGAAAAGGTGGTTTCATCCAGTTAGGGTGGATATTACATCTCTGCTTCCAATTCTAAAGAGAAGCCAATAAAATTGCTTTAAAGAGGAAAATTGTCCTAGTGAATGGTTCTAGCTTTCTAACAGTACCTGACACTCAGTGTCTGAATTCGATGAAGACCGGATGACCACTTCTGCTTGCACAGCTGGAAAGGATTGGCCATGCAAGGAAAAAGACAATTCTGGAGAAACGCCACACTGGGAATATACACTTCAGACTCTAGATAAAGTTGTCTGTCTCAATTTTCAGCTTTCCAGGCACGTTTCTTGTTATAAAGGCATAGCTCACCAGGGTGGGGTGTCTCTGTCTCTGTCTCTGTCTCTCTGTCTCTCTGTCTCTCTGTCTCTCTCTGTCTCTCTCTCTCTGTCTTTGTGTGTGTGTGTGTGTGTGTGTGTGTGTGTGTGTGTGTGTGTTGATTCATTTGAATGCTACAAAGCAATCTGAGTGGGAAGTTTCTATAACCAAGGTATTCTGGTTAAAGGAGGATCCAGATGGATATGTAGGGCCCTTTTCCTACTGTAAAGTTTCTATCATCCCCTGTCATAATCAATAAAATCTAGTGACCCATTTTCCAACAATTGAAGAAGCACAGGATGCTTTTGCAGATTCTTCCTATTTTCCAAGAGACCTATGTAGGGCTGGAGGGGTGGATCAGTAGCTAAAAGTACAAGATCCCAGTTCAGTTCCCAGCACCTACATATGGCAACTCACAACAGCTGTAACTTTGGGTCCAGTGATTTTGGCCTCTGAAGACACCTGATACATATGACACACACCAACACACACACAGTTTCAGAATGGAAACTGAAAAAGATAAACCGACTTGGTATTTCAGGCTAAGTAGAAACTGCAGACTTGTGGTAGCTGCTGTCTTAGGGTTTCATTGCTGTGAAGAAACACCATGGCTACAACAGTTGCATAAAGAAAAACATTATAAGCCGACTTATAGGTTCATAGGTTTATGCATTATTGCCATGACTGGAAACAAGGTGGTGTGCAGACAGACATGGTGCTAGAGAAGGAGCTGAGAGTTCTATATGCGGAGAAGCAGGTAGCAGGAGGGGAGGGAGGGGGAGAGAGGGAGAGAGAGAGGGGGGGAGAGAGGGGAGGAGAGAGAGAGAGAGAGAGAGAGAGAGTAAGAGAGAGAGGGGAGAGAGAGAGAAGAGAGAGAGAGAGAGGAAAAGAGAGAGAGAGGAAAAGAGAGAGAGGGAGGAAGAGAGAGAGAGGAAGAGAGGGAGGGGGGAGGGGAGGGAGGGAGGAGGAGGGAGAGAGAGAGAGAGAGAGAGAGAGAGAGAGAGAGAGAGAGAGCGCCAAAGCCTACTCCCAGTGATGCACTTTCTCCAAACAGGCCATATCTACTCTAATAAGACCAGACTGCCTAATAGTTCCACTCCCTATGAGGCCACTTTCCCTTAAACCACAACATCCAAAGAGACTATTACACCTGCTCAAGTACTTTTGCAGTGGGGAAAGATGTGGAAGAGCTTGCATTAGAACTGTAAGAATGATTGACTGACACTCAAATGCACGGCTGCCATTCATCTTGGTTAGTACTCCACCCACAGGCGCAAAAATAAACTGCTTTGCTACTGTTACCTCGTCTGTTGAGTTCTTTGTCAAGAGGAAAACATCTCCTTTCCTAAGTTCTGAAAATGTACTCAGATATCTGGCAAGAAAAATTAAGTATCTGATAAAGGGATAGTTAATGATGGCAGTGTGTGTGTGTGTGTGTGTGTGTGTGTGTGTGTGTGTGTGTGTGTGTATGTGTGTGTGCATGTATGTGAAGAATCAGATGTTGAATGGCCTTTGGAATGCTTCCAGATCAGTCATTTTTCTTATTATTATGTCCAGCCACAATTTGAAATAAATGCTTTCTATGGCAGAGAGACAAAAAATTGGAGGGATCAAAGTGATTAAGGTGGGAGCCAGTCTTCTGCACCTAGCATCTAGGACTTTGGCTGAGCTTTGCAGATAACTGGGAGTGTTTTCCTTACTCCCCTGTCCTGGTGAAATCCCTCATAATATTCAGAATGGAAGAACTGTAGAAAAATAACATGATTCCAAAGGGAACAGGTTCCTTTAAGAGTCAAAGGGTTGCCAAATTTAAAAATGGGACAGGGAAGTAATGCGAGCATTCTCAAAAGATGAGAGTAAATAAATAAATAAACAAATAAAAAACATTTAAAAACACTTATCATTTTTAGCCATTATGTAAATGAAAACTCAAACTGCTTTGATAGTTCATCTTACCCTAGTCAAAATTGTCAGGATTAATAAAACAAATGACTGCATAGGCTGGTGAGGGTATAGGGAGAGAAAAACATATTTTACTGCTGGTGAGAATGCAAACTTGTACAGTTGCTATCAAAATCAGGTTATAAGTTTCTCAAGAAGCTGAAAATAGATATGGCTATGCCATTCTAGGGCACATACCCCAAGGACTCTATATCTCGCCACTAAGATACTTGCCTATTCATGCTCATTTTCTGCTTCATTCCTAATACCCCCAAATGGGAAACAACCGAAATGTCCATCACCTCACTTATGGATAAGAAAATGTAGTGTATTAGCAGAGTGGAATATTATTCATGTGTTTAGAAAAATAAAGTTATAAAATTTGGAGATAAATTGATGGAGAAATAATCATCCTGAGGGAGGTAACCCAGACCCAGATGGTAAGCACTGAATGTTTTCTCTTAGATGTGGATGCTAGGTTTAAAGCCATGGATAGGTGTGTTTTGCTCACAATAGATAGATATTAGATAGCTGCTAAGGAACCAGAGAAGAGGAAAGGGTTTTCCCAGGAAGGGAAATAGAATACAATGCTATAAAGAGGCAAAATGGAAACTGGAATAAGAGGATTAAATGGTGGGAGGGACAAACAGTATAGATGGGAGAATGGTAAATAATGTTCAAGGTCTTTTGAAAAGCCACATGGAAGCCTATTAGTGTAGACGCTTCCTAAAATACATAAACACATAAAGGGATTTAAATAAAGTTACATTATAATTTTGAAGACATTGCCCTAGTTAGATATTACATGCTACCAAATCAAACTCCTAGTGCCTGGAATGGGTTATATACTTTTTGAGTCATTGGCCAAAGGGGTTCCATAGACCTCACCAAATATTACAGGTTTAATGCCCATGCTATTGGTTACTCTCCACATGCTTAGTGCATGGCCCTATTGCTTACGTCGAAGGAGATGGAGAAATTGAGCTGGTACCCAACTAGAAGCTTCACACCTACTGGCTACTTTTGCAGTGCTGGAAGGTACTGTGCGCATGACCGGAAAGAGAAAGAGATCACCAATCACATTCAACTACAAACCCTGTTAGCTACAATAGTGGACTGCTGCAAGGTATAACCCGTGGTGCAGTAGTGGTATAAATGTTGTGGAAGTCACCAGCCACTTTACTAACCACAAACTAATTAGATTCACAGTCTTCAAAAGCCTGAGACCGGACAGACCATGAACCCGAGAGTGAAATGCACTGCTATTGCGTGGCTAAATGAATGTAGCAGTAAAATGACTCTTGATAACATATGGCTATGCACCTAGATCAATGTATCCACCACCCCTACACTCTTCAGAAGGTCTTCTTCTTATAGTAGATGTTAACTAACACAGAGACCTACAACTGGACAATGTATAGACGGTATTCAGCCTTAAATGGTATGACTCTATCAAACCCCTTTCTTTGAGGCTCAGGAATCTATGGAGAAGGAGAAATATTATAAGAGCCAGAGGTGGTGGATGACTCCAAGGAAAAGTTATCTTCTAGATGTAACTGTGCCTATGTACACATTATTCACAGAGACTGTGGCAGTACACATAAGACCCGCACAGATTCAAACCAGATGAAAGTCCAGCATTGAGAATTGAGGAGTGGACACAAATTCCGATCATTATCAAAGAAGCTATTTGCAATTGGTACCTGCTGGGAGATGGGAAATGAGTGTTCCCCAATGGAATGTCCCAGGGTCTATCAACTGCATCTCAGGGCAGTCCCCATTCTCAATAGTAGTCTCGCTGACACAAAAGAAACTCCATGGTTTTGGGTTTCTTATTTATTTTGTGTCTCCTTTTATTTTGCTTTTAAAGATAAAAAATATGAAGGGTGGGAGGTAACTGGGAGAAGTGGGGGAGAGGAAATGGTATAATTAATGATATATTGTTGGGTAGGGAGTGCTTGTACTGAAGGATTGTGGGCCTCCTATACAAGGAGAACAACTCCAGTGCAGAGCACTAAGCTCTGGTCTGGAGAGAAAGTCGGGCAATGGCCTTGAATCTGCTGACTTTTGCCTGATTTCGTGCTTCCCAGCTACTCTCCATCTCTTCCCTTTTGTTCTATGCCAACCAGCCTTCCGGATTTCTGTCCTGATATGGCCGTACGCACATTGGATGGCCAGAGAAGGCCTCTTGTCCTCAATTTTCTCATGATCTTGGCAGTAACCCACCCACTGCCTGAGCTGGTGCTCTAGGCCACCCTTACTTGGCCAAGCCATAGAAACACCGGAAACTGTGATTTCTGCATTTCAAATAGAAGTTCACACTTGGCCCAGGGAATGGCCATGTGTTAAATAGGACTTAATGACATCAGGTCTAGCTCCAGTATATAACCACTGTTGTCAATTTTCTTCAACAATGCCGTTACTAACAACCACTTGAAATTTTCATTATGAGAAATATCAACTATTCGTGTAAATGGGAAAGGATCAAGCACTGGCCTGCACCCACAGACAGCTTCCTGATTAATTTCGAGTTTGCAACCATAAAAAAAATAGTTGCATAGTTAGCTCATCACTGTGATATTGCACAGTTACATTTTTGACTAAAGCCGAATTTGCAATGTGGCAGTTTTGGCAGCCCAGCCTTTTAAGACCACATCCTGCCTGACTTAGGGATGGATCATTCCTTCCATCACGACTGAGCTGATCTGGTCGAAACGGCTGAAGTGAATCTACTCAAGATATTATGCGTATACTCCTTTCCTTTAAAATAGAATGTGATTTAGAAAGGTCATAAACATGTTCCTTCTTTAGGTTGCTCCATGAAGACCTCCTTTCTGTCTCTGATAGCAGCTTGGCAAGAGAACACATTTATTGCTTCTGATCTCACCCGCATAAAAAGCCACTGAGGTAACACAGACCATGCCAGGCTCCCGCAATAATTCATCACACTGCCCAAGTGTGAGTTTATCTAAACATTTCTTGAAGCTGTTTCCATTTCTAGCTTGTACCAGTTCTGGATAAGCCTGCTGGAGGCCGTGAGATAATCACAGAAAATCATGAGCTTGTGGTTAAATAATGGAGCCCACAGGCACCCGTGGCTCTCCGCTAGGCACAGCATTGCTTAAACGGACATCAGAGGCGAGCAGCAAAATTAGTAGTCACATCAGCTCAACCTTTTCTTTATTGCTAAAGGGCTTATCCTCTAAACCAATAAATCCTCATGTAGTTGAAAGGGAACGCAGTTTTTAAATATTCCAGATGCTTTGTGATAATTTATATGTCGAAGGGCAATCTAGACTGGTGGCATTAAAGTTTGTTGAAGAGCTCTTATAAGCCTTATCTTCAATAACCACCATCCGGACATTTGCCTTTTATTAAGGTGATGATGGATATTATGTATGTGCAAGTGTGCATGTGCGAGTGTGCATGTGTGCGTGCGTGCGTGCGTGCATGCGTGCGTGTGTGTGTGTGTATGTGTGTATGTGTGTGTGTATTCTGTTGTTTCTTCTTTAGGTTAAACATAATAATGTAATCATGAAGAAGATGACTTTGAACTTCCAAACACACTTCTTAGTAGCCCAAGAAAATCAATCTATTTACATTGCCATAAAGCTCTACATTGTATCACCTATACTTCCTTTTTCTGAAGCATTACATAGCTAACCTTGGTGAGGGGGTGGTGATGAGGGGACCCTCTTAGAGATAAAGCTAGGTGACAACTGGTACAGGGTAGAAAAATCTATACCAACCAACTAACCAAACAAACAAAAAAGCTTGAGTTCTCAAGAATTGTACCATGACAGCAGTAAATACTCAAACATGTAAAAGTGTCAAACACTCGTGTATTCTGTGTAATCAGACTTGAACCAACTTGAATTGAATTAGTTATAAGAGTCTGTAAAATACTAATTGAATCTTGTTTCATGGATAAATTTGTTGCGATACAAATAGCTTTGAATTAAAATTCATTGGTTATAGCCTGTGTTTGTGCTTTTACCACTTAATGATTCTGTTTTTACAAATAGATCAAAATAGCTGTCACCCATCAGGAGGCTAAATTTTGAACCCAGGGAATTCAAATGGGATATGATAACACCCATGGCACCAAGTGCAGAGCTGCATATTGCTAACAAAGACGTTTTCTCCAACAGCACTGGCTTTTCACGGGTGACATCTTGAGTTTCTCTACTAGAAACCATAGGCATTTACACAGTGGACCAAGGACCGTTGAGTCTGTCTGTCCAGGTACTAACTGGGACACCATCAATCAGGCAAAAGACTAAAGAGAATAATTGAAGGAAGTCAGGTTTTTAGTTAATCATAGAAGGCACTTGACCTGCAAGCACTGAGTATATTTCAGGGCTAAAGCTCTCATGCTCAAGAGAAAGAAACCAGAGGGTTGTTCATTTTTATCATAATAGGAGACTACACATGCACCTTGCACTACAAGGCACAGGTTTCCTCCATCTTAGGGCATGTGCTACACAGCCTGCTTTCCTTGCCTGGAGTTCTTTACCTCTAAGGCCATCTCTTCATCATGTGGACTCCAGCTTCCCCAGACTAGCCACCTCCTTAGTCTGGGCTACATGGTACATAATCTATACCTGAACTGAACTGTAGATAATCAATATGGTTTATAAATTACTGATAAAGGCAGTATCTGTTTCAATGTCCACATTGGGGGACCTAAAGTGCACATCCAAAGTGCGATACTGAGCACTGAAAGATAAGTCAAAGATCAAATCTCCTCTCCAAACACAAGTACACAGAGGCCTCATGCATCTCTGCCTCTAATTCCACTACAGACACTTCACTTAAAAACACTGCTTCATTAGTTTAAAGAGTTGTGGTTCTAAAACTATAGAATGAGGTCTGGGGAAGCAACTTGGTGATAGGATGCCTATCTTGATGAGTGAGACACTAGGTTCCTTTACCAGCACAACAAAATCAATCAATTAATAATTAATTAGTTAATTATTACTGTGTCGAGGAGAGATTTCAGTCAGATACAGTGGTTGCCTTGCAAACATAAGAACTTGAATCCAATCCCCAGAACCTATGTTTTTAAAAAGTAAACTCAGGCTTAGTGGTGCATGCATGTCTACAATTCCAGCACCAAAGAGGCAGAGGCAGGCAGACCCTTGAAGCTCACTAGACAGACAGACAGACTAGTCTGCTTGGAGAATTGAAGGCCAGTGAGAGACTTATCTCACAAAACAAATGAAAGAAAATTAACAAACAGAATAAAAACAAGGTGTATGTCTCCAAAGGAGTAAAAACCAAGATTATCCTCTGGTTTTACACCTATATGCACACATGGATGGGCAGGCGGGTGGACTGACTGACAGACAGACAGACAGACAGTTTCACTCACACACACACACACACACACACACACACGACTAAGGATGGAGAAAGAAGCCTACACTCTCTGAAAAGTTCAGCAGGAGGCAACCTGCTTTGGGGATGAATGAGGGCAGAGGAGGCTCATGGACAGAATCCTCCTGGTGGAATCCTGTCGCACTGACTCCAAGGGACTCATTCCCACCACATACCTTGCCACCACATCTAAAACCCAGAGTGATGTGAGTGTGGTGTGGAGACAACAGCATCCGCAATCTGTCTCAGACCCCACCTCAGCTGGACCACATCTTCGCATGAGCTCCATGATTTCTGCGTACAAGGTTCAAAGAAGCACTGCCTGTCTTCAGCAACCGGACTTCTTTAAGCAAATGGACCAAGTCATATGAGGGCAAGGTCTGCCTCTTCCTCCGTTTGAATGTGAGTGTGCTGGCCACCACTTGTGTGAGACATGACTCTCATTCTGACTTACATCGAGTGGAAGAGGGGTGAATGAGGAGAACCACAGAACTCCAAACTTCAGTGTGTATGTCTGTAGGTGTGTGTGTGTGTGTGTATGTGCATGTGCGTGTGCGTGTGCGTGTGTGTGTGTGTGTCTGTGTTCATCTGCCATAAATAACTCAGTCAGTCACTGGGAACTGTCAAATTTATTTCTGTGAGGTTGCAACGTCTCTCAGTCTTCCTTTGGTTCTTTATCCATTCACACGAAATTGCATCAACAGCACATCTTTGCTGATGAACCACCAGCTTTCTGTTATCTGCTCCCTCAAACTCAAATATGTTTCAGTCTCATATGTCTTCCAGAATGGTAGAGCACAAGGTGCTTTAATATTAAATGCCAACCGTCCTTCCTTCCTTCCTTCCTTCCTTCCTTCCTTCCTTCCTTCCTTCCTTCCTTCCCTCCTTCCTTCCTTCCTCCCTTCTTCCTTTCCTCCTTCCCTCCTCCCTTCCTTCTTTCCTCCTTCCTTTCTTTCCTTCCTTCCCTCCCTCCTTCCTTCCCTTTTTCTTCTCTTCCCTTTCTTCCTTCTTTCCTTCCTCCCTCCCTCCTTCCCTCCTTCCTTCCTTCTTTCCTTTCCTCCTTCCTTTCTTTCCTTCCCTCCCTCCCTCCTTCCTTCCCTTTTTCCTCTCTTCCCTTTCTTCCTTCTTTCCATCCTTCCTCCCTTCTCCCCACTCTTTCCTTCCTTTCTTCCTTCTCTTCTCTTTGGTTGGCACCTACTCGTCAGGTAATCACGTGTTTAACAGTCATAGGCTGCAGAGTCAAAGGCAACACCGATGGTACTTTTCTCTGGGCTGGGGTGACCAGGGAATGAGACCAGCCACTGGTGACAAGTGTGCCTTCTCCCAACCCAAGTCTTGTAAAGTAGAAAAATCTTACCAGAAATATGTAATCAATTTAAGCTTATTTTATGCAAATTACACCCTATTAAGGAGGCTTGTGAACAATCTCTTGGAAAACAAGTTTCTGTGGGCTTTCTTGGCACAGCTGTGATCGACAGTACTAAATGCCAGCAGACTTTGCATATTTAAAATATTTAATGATGGGGAGAAAATATAAAATTAATTATCTTCGTGAGAAAAAAAACCTGTCAGACAGCTAATTTATTAAAAACTAGTTTAGAAAATTACTACATAAAACATTTCTAAATAAGAGGAATTGATCTACCTATTAATAGCTACTGGAACTACACCAGTCACGCTGAATTCAAATTTATGTTGTGCTCCAGTCCAAATAATAGATGACATAAATTATAATACGCAATCATTTGCCCACAGCAATCTTAGGCAGAAGGAAGGCCCTTCAGACCACAGTCACAGGTCCCAAGGTTTTATGCCAGAGCGTATTTCAGGGAAGTCGGGAAATTTTAATACTTCAACTATGCCTATAAAGTATATATTTTTTCTCGCGTGCACTGTGGTTTCTATGGTTTATTTCAAGACAGCGTGTTTCCCACTGTCTTCATCATTTTCACCTTTTTGGTCTTAGACCTCTCTTCCTGTTTTCAAAACCATGTGCGTTAAATATAGAAATGTGTACACCGTCATAATATGCGGCTGAGGTGGATGAAATGGCTAAGCGACGCCACATTATTAAAGCATCCCATTTGTCTGAGATTTTCAACTCCACATAAGGGACATACTGTTGGAAAAGTATGAAACTATGAGATTTTATTGCTTGAAGATATTTATGCACATAGCTCCCTGAAATGGAAAGGCACACACTTTTATCGCCCTGCTCCCATAACTCAAAACTGCTGAATAGATTTAGTATTTTTTTTTAAAAAAAATGAATTAAAACCAGACCTGGGCAATTTAAGCTCTCAAGCTAGGGGTTCCGTAAAGCGAAAGAAGAAAATGGTGACGATGGAGAAGCCTCCACCAGTGCAAGGTGTGGGCTCTGAGAAACCAGGCCGTGGAGTGCCAAGGTAAGACCTAGGTTAAGAGTGGAGAACGCAAGCCAAGTTAAGTGACAGAGAGCGGAGGTGGGGGAAGTCAGCTTCCTAGGCTCCAGAGCATTCTTTCTTTAAAATGGAGGCAGTCTGTGGCAGAGATCTCTTCTGAGGATCTTAAGATGGAAAAAGTTCACTTTCACTTGTGGTTGCCTCAGTCCCCTCGAATTGCTATTTCTGGGCTTGTAGAGAAACAGTAACCCAAATCGACCACTCCAGCCTCTTCCAGTCTGATTTTACTAAGAGGACAGCAGACAGTGCACCTCTAAGGCTGTGTTAGTTGGTCTACAGCTCCAGAGCTGACCTCACTCTCCTAGCCCACCTCAGCCAACACATGGAGATTCCTCAGGAGGACGCCGTTGACCATTTGAACTCCTGAGACTGATTGGTCCAGAACCTTCATAGAGAATTCTCACACTGCACCTTAACACTTTCCTCTCGTTCTGCCTTTAAAGATGCCTTAGAATGGGAAGCGTTGAATTACCATCTCCTCTAAGTCCTTTGGTAAGTATTTGTTCCGTGCCTTCTGTGAGAAGATGTGGAGAGGAATGCAGAGCTGGTCCTGACGGAGACAAGCCTGTGTGGCACAATGAGGATCCTGCGGCTACATACTGCATGACTGTTAGTAAGCAGGCAACGATCACCGTCTGCGTGATTGAAAAGGAAAGGTTCTGCTGCGGAAGCTGCCACCAGCCAAGCAAGGCTATTAGCAAGCTGTTGGACCACCGGCTGTACCACATTTGGACCTCTTTCGGGGAAGATTTGCTCTTCTAGCCCCCCCCTCCTGCCTTCCACATTTCTCCTGCTCTAGTTTTGCTCTACAGTCGTCTGATCCTGATCCAGATCCTACATTCGTATCCTATCTAAGAGCAGAGCTGCGCGCCCTCTCGTTAACACTAGGGAAAGCAACGTGCTATCAGACTGGCTCGTGCTCATTCACATTCGCACCAATTCCACAGCTACTTCTCATTGACAGCTTTTGGTGCACCCACGATTACAGAGTGATAGAGATATGCCTATCTATATTGCTTTATCTCAATGCTCGTTTTTGTAAATATAAAATCGGAACAGGGGCGCTCCTCTCTATCGTAAGTTTATACTCACAGCACGTTCGCCCAGTCTATTAGTAAGAATCCTGCATCATTCTGGTTCTGTTGGGAATCTGTGGTGTGCGCATCTGTGTAGGGAGGGAGTGTGTGCTGACAGTGTGTGTGGAGGGGTCAGAGAGGGTGTCCGCTCTGCCACCTTCTATCTTAGTTCTTCCAGACAAGGTCATCATTACGTCTAAAGCTTGGCACTATGGCTAGGCTGGTTGGTAATTGAGTTCCCAGGAGTCACATATCTCTACCTCTCACAAAACTGGCAGGGGTTCCATGCACATGTTCTATGCCAAGCTTTTATACAGGTGCTTAGAATTTGAATCCATGCATCTGCTTGCACCTCAAGCACTCTTAACCCCTGAGATATCTCCTCAGCCTCCTGCTGGGTCTTCTAATTGCTATATACTATTTCATGGTGGAGACACACTGAATTTGCCATCCACTGCTACCAAAAGCTAGACCTGGCCTCCAATTTATTCTTTTTCTTTGCTGGTGCTAAATAATAATATATTTACATGCTTAGATATTTTCATTTCTCTATTGTTGATTTTCAGGAATAGAATTGCTAGGCTAGAAAACACAACACACACACACACACACACACACACACACGATTTTAATAGATATTTCTAGGCAGGTTGCTTTCAAAAACTGTTTTAATTCACACTGCCAATGTGTGAGAAAATATTCTTTCTGTATTCCTGTCAGTAACAGATGTTTATTCTTTTTTTCAGCTTTTAGGAATTGCTTTCTTGTTTTGAATCTATTTAAATGCTTGACTCTATAAGATATTTGCGTGATTCCAGATTGATATTCCTACAATCAACTATATTCAAAGGAGCCTAATCCTTAGCAGTGTCCCATTTTTCCTTTTCCCATACCTAATAACTTTTATTAACTTTGCATTTATTCTTTTTTATTGTAATGTATGTGTGTATGTATATATGTATGTATGTATGTATGTATGTATGTATGTATGTACATGAGACTCGATGTATTGGACTCCTTTAGAGCTGTAATTATAGACATTTGTGATCTATTCACCATGGGTGCTGGGAACCAAACTTGGGTTCCCTGAAAGAGCAGGAAATACTCTTAGCCACCAAGACATCTCTCCACCTCTACATTTATTCTTTTAATCCTCTGTCTTTCACAAAACCTACCATTTCATATTATTTTCTTACCCCTTTTCTACTTAAGATATATATCTCATTTCTCATCTATGTGACCACGAACAGCAGCCTTCCTTGTTGGTCCTTTGGACACCAAGCATTCTGCCACACAAAGGCCCCTGTGTCACTGAACAAATTCTCAATGAATGAACATCGAGGTCACTTTCAATTTTCAACGATTCTAAAAGATGTTCCTGTGAATAATTTGAACATAAATCATCTCACACTTTTTGGCATATTTTAGGCTGCATTCCTAGAAATTGGATTGCTCTGTAAAGGGTATTTTACATGAAGGTATAATTAGCTATAGATATTACCAGGACAACATTTCATTCTTACCAGAAATACAAAAAGTTGCTTTTTCAATATTTCCAAAATTCTGCACTTCTAAAGCCTTAGATTTTCATCAAGCCAACACATGAAAAACTATAGTTTCATGTTTCGTTGTTCGTGAGATTGTGAGTTTTCTCATATGTTTGAATGACATTTGTTAACAGTCTTAGGGTTTTTTGGTTTATTTTATTTTATTTTATTTTATTTTTTTGGAAATTTTGTGTGTGGGGGGTGTGTTTTTATCCATTTTTTGTTGTTGTTGTTGTTATTGTTGTTGTCAGATGGTTGGTCTTTTCTCCCTCCAATCTTTTGAGCTGTATGCAATTCAGTGATCAATCTTTTGTGATTAGAATTTCAAATAGTTTTAAATTTTGCCATTTGTGGCTGAGAGCTGCCCGGCATCAAGAGAGAACACCCTATTGCCTCTTTCTAGGCCAGAATTGGAATTCAAAATCTGAGAAACTTTTTCTACTGGCTGTGTGATGCTTTTGGCCTATCACTAATTCTAAACACTTCAACTTAAACCATACATTAGAAGCCCCTACCCACAATGCCTCTCTGTCTATGGAACTAAATGCGCAAGTTATCTGCTCCAGACAGAGTGACGGTACAGGTGTGGGATAATAATTATGTGCATTTATAATCAAGTAGGGATCCAACTGCAGGGTAAAATGCCTTCTGTGCAGTATGAGCTGAAATTCTAGCTGGACAAACTTCCCTGGGCGTCAAGTGTTCTGTGGTTTCAGCTTGGCCATCTGCCCTATGCTTCACTCTGTATGTTCTTGGTTCTGCTCCTCTGGTGAATTTTCCCTGCTGCAAGAGAATGAGCCCCTGCACCTCAGCTGAGCAGTTTTATGGCCTCTTTCCTGTCAGGAGAGTGTTGTGCCTAAAAGCCTTGTTAATCTCTATGAATTCTCAGCCCAACCTGTAGTGTTTCTGTTAATGCACAAACTCCAAGCTTTTCATTCCTGTGCCTCTTGGCTGCTCAATCCATTCGATGTCACGTAAACTCTATCATCTCTGTCTCTGGATTCTGCTGAAAGGCCTGAGAGACATTGTGCAGAAGTTTCTAGGGCCCTCCAGTCTGAGAGACTAATATTCGATCCTTACATTCATTACTGAGTACTGATCGCATTCAAAATGAGAGCAAGAGAATTCTGTAAAATATTTCAGTCCCTGTCCTTGTCTTTATGCGATGCCATCAGAAGTATTTTCTTAATTTCTGCATCATCTACCATCCAGGGAAGTTGAAGAAATACAAATCACGCCCCAGTTCCTAACATCACAAACTATAAAGGAGAGTGCATGATGTTTTAAGAAATCTACACCTACAGAGCTGTGGGTAAAACTCTTGTTATGAAAACAGGAGGACCTGAGTTTGGTCCCTAGAAGTCACATACAAGCCACATATGGCTGCATCTCTATAGCTCCAGTTCTAGAGATCAGGTGATCTAGTGCTCACTAGTCAGTCACTGAATCAATAAGCTGCAGGTTCAGTGAGAGACCCAGGTTCAAAGGATAAGGTGGAGGAGATGATCGAGGAAGACACTCAATATTGACCAAAGGGTTTCTCCATATACGTATTCAAACACAACATTCTCTCTCCTGTATCTCCTATCTCTTCTCTTCTCTTCTCTTCTCTTCTCTTCTCTTCTCTTCTCTTCTCTTCTCTTCTCTTCTCCTCTCCTCTCCTCTCCTCTCCTCTCCTCTCTCTCTTTCTCTGTCCCTCTTCCTCTCTCTCTATCACACACACACACACACACACACACACAAACACACATGCACAAATGCAATCACACACCTCTTGGGAATTTAAAGCTTATTTGGCCTACTTTGAAAACATCTAAGTCAATGATCCTCATTTAGTGCATTTACTCTCTGGGAGCTTAATGCTTAAGTATCTCTGAGGTCTTCACCCTGGGAAAAGAGCTTACACAACACACGTTTCTGGACGGTGAAGGCACAGATCTACTAGACATCTGATGGTGCCCAGGATAGCCCCCTGTCTCCCAACAAGGAGTTGTTTGCCCTTAAATCTCAGATCTGCTGATGCTGAGGAGTTCTAACTTAGACAAACCTTTGTATTTTGAGACTGAAAACTTAGCCCTGACAAACTGAAGGGGGGTGCTTTTTAGAATCTCTGGGATCGGAGCTAACACCCAGCAACCATTACTCTCGGCTTGCCAGCCACTCACTAGCCACAGCTCTCTTAGTCAGCACTTGACACATAGGCAGGCCACTCATCCTAAGCATATTGGAAACATTCCTTCACCATTAGAAGTTCCGTCAACTACATCTTTCAAAATCAAGAATAGCGGTAAAAACCCCTCCTCACTGGTGTACGGTGCTATCAACAGCTGACTTGTGGGCTTACAGACAGCAAACGACCGTCCGATCTGCTTCTACAACCTTGATAATTCAGGACACTTTCTTCCTTTGCAAATTATTTTTGCCAATATGGACAATCCAGGTTCACACCATGAGGCCTGTTTAAAACATCCGGCAGTCCTAAAACATGTGATAAAAGGTGGGTCTAGAAGTTACACTCGTACTTTCACCATGGGCTATTTTTCCTCGAAAGAAATTTTCCCTATTAAAAAAGTGAATGTTTGACCTGTGAAACAGCTCAGTGGGCAAAGCACTTGCTGTATAGAACCCTTGTAAAGCTGTGCATGGAAGCTGGGTTCCGTAACCTTCATTCCCTTGTAGTGAGATGGGAACAGAGACATAATGCCCCCCCCCCAGAAGCTTATAGACCAGTTAGCCCAGCAACCACGGCAGCAAACAACAGGACACGCTGTCTCAATTGAAGCAGAAGACAAGTGACAATACCCAGGAGAAGCCCACAGTCTAGTCTATAGAAATTGTGGGACTCATTAAATGACACCAATCACCTTGAGTAGCGATAGCAAAAGAGGTCCTCGGTAGGTGTTTGCTCTGTTTTGTTGTATCTCTTGCTTGCTTGGTAAGAGCGAATTCATACACTCTGCACATGAATGTTCTCAAATAAATACAGAGAAAAGTAGTTATCATTCCTTTACATCCACTAGCTTTCTTTGCCAGAAAGGTTTTTCTAATAGTTAATAGTGCTGCCTCTCCAAGTATCATACTGACTATGCTGCTTCCTGCCGCTGTCAACTGAAACATTCTGACAGAAACAGGGCTCTGATTTCTATTTTGTCTTGCTTTTTCCTCTCCTACAAAGATGAGGGAAACCCCAAATGGGCTTTGCTGGACCTTCAGAAGGGAAATTTACCCAATGAATGCCGGAGACCATCATATCATTGTTGTTCTGGGAAAAACAGTATCGGTTAACTTCCTACTGTCACAATCACACTTCAGAATGACTTGAAAAATGGTGAGTTCAAAGTTTCCTATCAAAAGACTGAAACCTTAGGGAAGTGGAAGTTTGATCCACAGTATCAGATTGGTTTTCAGGCGTCTCTTGTTATGATTTGTACTTTTCTTCTCAGCTTAGGAAAAGGGTTCCTATTCGGAAACTCGGTTATCTGGACAGATGCAGAGTGATGCTCAAACCCCACTCACTACTTACATTTACAGTGCTGTTCCAAGTTGGGGCTTTAGCTTAGATGTTTTCATTGCTTCCCTCATGCCTTAGTTGACACTTGTGGAGCCACTGATTCTTCTTAAGAAGCTAGCATCTTAGGGGAGTAACAGTGAAGATGGGAATCTTAGAAGTGTAAATGAAAGTATACAAAGGAGCTAGGAGAGGTGACTGCATCCCATCCGTTCAGTGCACTACCAGGGATGCCAGGGCTACACTGTCCCTTGTAGAGTGACCAAAGACTTCTAACATGTAATCATTTGTCAGAGCTTTCAAACTCTGGGATGTTGAGAATAAAACATTTCTTTGAATTGCTCTTAAAACCATCAAACTGCCTGCAGAGAGTGCGAAAGATGGATAGACGGACAGACACGAACAGATGACTCTGGAAGCTATCTGTTCTACTCGATATTGCTTTCATGGCATGCCCCAAGTGACCATGACACAGGTACCCATCTTGCTCCCGGCCAAGTATTCAAGCACAGGCTTCTGAACTTGCTCTTTGATACTGGGGGTCAGCTGAACTTGGTCACTTGCTTTAGTGATGTTCCAGTATGCTGAAGACAGATTTATAGGGCACCCACTACTCCACATCACTTAGTTGTGCTTATTAAGTGGGTCAAGGACTTTTTCTCATATTCTTGGACTGCTCACAGATTAGATGCCATGAGAATTAGCATGAAATTCAGCTGCACTTGAAGGGATCTGTCTGAAATTAGGGTTGTTCGGGCTAATGCCTTGAGCACACCAGGGATTCCAAATTCTAACCCCGATTCTGAAAACCACTTATAAGAATTTCACTAATGGCGCCACTTCTTTTAACTCCGTCCTGTCTCCCTTATGAGTGAAGGAAATGATGCGGCTTCCCAAAGGTAGAGGTGAAAAGTCTAAATGGTGCTGGGGAGACAGTGCAGTTGGGCAAAGCACTTGCTGTGCAAAACTGACAAACTGAGTTCAATTCCTAGATCCCACAGTGGAGGAAGAAAACTGACTGTTTAAAGTTGTTCTCCAACCTCCACATACTCAGTGTGACATAGGCATATGCGCACACACACAAACACACAAACACATACAATGCACAACACACACAAATATAAATCATGTACAACACACATATATGCATACACACAAACATACACCATGTACAACACACACATTATGTATAACACACATATGCAAATATACAGTATGCAAGACACACATAAATGTGCACACTCATAAACACACAGCATGCATACATTAATGCACACATATCAGACATATACATAGTAATAAAATACCTTCTAAGGACAAAAATAAAAGTATCCTTTATATGAAACAAAGATTTGAATGTTGCTTGATATGGCCAGGTCATATGCATATGGCGGCCCATATCTATAATCTTAGCACTTTGGGTATCAATGTAGGAAATCTACCCTCCCAGTCCAAAAGAAATAAAGAGGATATTTTCTGGGTTTGAATATGTTTTATCTCCTCTGAAGTGTGAGTCAACATTTGATTGCCATGTGACAATGTTATCAGATAGAACCTTCAAGATATGACCAGGTTGCGAGGAGGCTAATGTCTCTTTCAAGTGACCAGGTCAGTTCTCATAATAGTGAATGGGTTCTCAGTCTCAGGACACAAGATTAGTCACCATGGTGATGATTCTGTCATAGGGCAAGGCTTCCCCTTCTCTTCTGCATTTGCTCCACTGACACACTTGCCCCCTGCTTCTCTATTAGTCAAAGCAACACAAAGCTCTTGCCAGATGTGGCCTCACAGTTTTGCACTTCCCAGCCCCAGAAAGTCCAAGCCTAATTAACCTCTCTTCTTTATAGATTATCCAATTCAACTCAATACATTTGGTTATAGAAGCAGAAAATGAACTAGGATGATGCCCACATAGTTTGATTTTAATGACTTTTGTTGTTAAGAACAACAGCTGAATTTATTGCTATTGAAATAAGAGTCAATGCTCGAAATGACAGTACATTTCCTTTCCTCCCTGACCCCTTTCTATTCCTACACTGAATGGGTAGGAGAGCCTTGAACACCTAATTTACACCTAGTGATGATATAGGGCTAGTGAAAGGTATCTGACCAGTCTTATGGTTGCTTGGAGCCATTGATGATGGGGGAGAGATAGTGCAATGTTTTCATTGGCTCTAATTTCAAGAAGCTTAGGTCAACAATGGTAGAAAACAATGGTAGGGGTATAGTTGAGAGACAGGGCATGGAAATGTGAAGGAGGCCAAAACAGCATATGTCGTGATCTTCCTATGAGAAGATTAAGTCTGATTGGTGTGAAGAAGAAGTTGAGGAGCAGGAATTAGAAGATAGGGTGTTCTTTTGTATGTGGTATGCAGCCTGGTATGCACAGATGATATATACTTTAGACAAGTATCATCTTTAAGAAAGTATCATCTTGGAGAGCTTACCCCCTGCCTCCTTGCTCTACCTGTCTGGGTCTTAACCTCAGCTCTAGTACTCTCCTTCTGTCCCCAGCACTAAGGCTCTGACCAGTTCCCAAGTCTGGTCCAGAGTAAGCCCTGTGTGAAAGAAGGCAGCTCTTAACTTCTCAGGGGTCATAGGTCAGAGCTGTGTTTCCCAAACAGATTCTCACAGAGACCTTCAATGCACCTTTTAATAGCTTGAATGTTTCTACATTAACACTGGAGACACTAAGGAAAAGATAAATGTTTGTAGAATAAGATGTAATTGCCTTACAGCTTGAAGAAAGCATGATACGCCTAAACACCATTTAAGCATTTTTATTTGGAAGGCAAAAGAAATAACTTTTCTTTTAGTAGAAGTTTAAGGGGTGAAATACTTTTTAGTCATATGAACTTATCCTTTGAGCTTTGATTTCTAAATCTGGAATAGAAATAACCATCTCTCTGTCATATACACCAGAACATTTTTTAAGGTGAGGAATAGAAAAAAAAGAAAAGAGAAAATGACTTCTATCTCTGTTTGTGTGGGTGTTTAAAAACAGTCATCGCTTTAGTATGAAAGTGTCATTGTAGCTGCACTAGATGACAAATTTCACTTTAATTTCCTTATCTAGTCACATATTTGAAGAGTGTTAACAAGTCACTTCTACTCTGACCTGATAGTGAGGAGCCCAAAACTCATAAGAAAAACAGGGAACTGCATTTTTACAATACCCACCAGCAGCCCCCACCCAGTACCCTGCTTCTGGGAACAAATGTGTGCTCTGCGTGCCTCTAGATGCACTGGATGCTCGCAGCACGTGAGCCAAATTGTCAAGTGGGTGCCTTCCACAGTAAGTTGCATGTTATACCAGCCCAGTGGCAGTAGGCTCCCCTCCCTCACCACGCATTCCAGATCACCAGAACAGCATAAATGAGACACATGGTATATACCTGAAAGCAGGAGGATCAGGAGTTCAAGGTCATCCTCAACTACAGAGAGAATTTAAGGATAGCCTCATTTACATGAGATTATGCCAGAAAGGTGTGTGGGAGTGTGTGTGAGTGTGTGTGTGTGTGTGTGTGTGTGTGTGTGTGTGTGTGTGTAGTTGTATGTGTGTGCTGGTGGTGAATACAGGGAAGAACAGAAAAGAGAGTCATGTCTAAACCATAGATACTCCTAAACCTTCTTCTCAATAAAGTCACCACAAGCTGAAAATATGTCAAAAGAGATCAGCTGTGCTCTTGGACTCAGAACATTTTCATTAGCCTTGGGTTGGACATAATCATCAATGTAAACTTTATTATAAAAAATGAATTATTATTGACTGCCTTTGTCTTGTCTTCTATAGTTTCTTCAAATTAAAATTAAACATTTTAGTTACATTTATTTTGTGGGTGTACATATAATCATATGAATGTGGAAGTCAGAGGACAACTATGGTAGTTAGTCCTCTCCTCTCAGGTAGGTCCCTAGACACAGATCACCAGGCTCATCACCTGAGCCATCCTGCTGGCCCTGTTTTGTATAATTTATCAAACACTGCAGGTAATGTAGTATTCTTGGTGTTGGGCCTTGCCCCTTATTCTGGCCTTATTCTAGAGCTGTATGTAGCTTATGGATGCGGGCCAGACATACAAGAGACCATCATACCACATATCTCCAGGCTGGAAGAAGATAAAAGTTCAAATGCATTTTGTATGAAATGCATATTGCTTTCATGCCACCTCAGAATCATATGGTGAGCCCCACTAAATCAGGGACTTTCCACAAAGGAAAATACAAACTGACAGAAAATATCCAAAGAAAGAAGATGTTTATAGATGGGCAGGAGAGGAAGATGGCACTACAGGAAGTCAGAATACTGCCTCAAAGACAGGAACTGGGCTGAAGAGATGACTCAGTGGTTAAGAGCACTGCACTGCTCTTCCAAAGGTCCTGAGTTCAAGTCCCAGCAACCACATGGTGGCTCACAACCATCTATAATGGGATCTGATGCCCTCTTCTGGAGTGTCTGAAGACAGTTACAATGTACTTACATATAATAAATAAATTAAATTATTTTTTTTTAAAAAAGGACAGGAACTGAAGCAAGAGAAAGAGCTAGGGAACCCAGAAGGGCAGGAAGGAATTTGGTTTTTTTCTCATGGAGTGGGTGACAAAGAGACCCATGAGGACTGGGGGAAAAGACAAAATCTTCAAGAGAGACATGAGTATTTAGAGAGCTAGCTTCTATTGTCTTAAAGATACTTGTAGGAAGTGGCCAGGGACTACAGTTTTGGAAGTTGAAGCAAGTTGAATGGTTGATTGGATGGATGGATGGATGGATGGATGGATGGATGGATGGATGGATGGATGGATGGATGCGACTTAGTCTTATACATATTTTTAATGATAAATAGGAGACGTAATTTGTTTCTAGATGAATACTTCTAACTGTATGCTATTCTGAAAACTCACTGGAGTATCTGGATACAAATAAAGAAAAGACATGAGGCCATTTCTCATTACAAATTCCCATGGCTAAAGTATTATTGCAGAACTTGGCACCAGGAAGAGCCCTCAAGGGGCGGCTTTGAATAAAACCTGCATCATCCACCGAGGAACATTCTTTGTGGGGTGTCTGGGTTTGTTCCACCAACATCCCACCTCTATAATATCAGGCCATTTCTTTCCATTATAGCAACTTGGAAGGCATTAGCATCTGCAGACTTAAACCGAAGGCAAATGGCTGCAAGGGATTAGGAGCAGAGAAGAAAGGGGGCATGTTTTTCATCCAAACCACAGATGCTCGACCGTCTCCTACAACTCACTGGAAAATAAATAAAGCCATATTGCTGTTTAATATTCCGGGGATTACAGGACTGTTATGTGATCCCTGTGATCCAGTAGCCGAGGTATGTCATCCATTTAAATGACGCTGGTTTATTACACAGCGTCCTGTAGGTGGGCTGGGGTTATTGGGCCTGGTGCCTTCACAGCTTGGCTATCTTTCAAGTCACAGCCCTCATTTTCACTGCTCCAAATATTTCATCTTCTCTTCCCATTGTGAACTCAATGACCATGAAAATATGGTGTCTGTTCATTTTCACCCTCCAATTCCTTAACCTAATTTATCTTCCTTAGGTTTGTCTGGTCCAGTCTCCCGTACCCCTCTCCATCTTTCTCTCCTCTTCCCTTCTTGATGCTTATGCAATGAATCAGGTCTATCAATGCTCGGAACTTTGTATTGGTCCTGTGTGCATTTGCAAGTGTTTGTATAGGTGTGTGTGTGTGTGTGTGTGTGTGTGTGTGTGTGTATGCATGTATGCATGTGTGCATGCATGTGGAGGCCAGAGGACAACCTCAGGTGTCCTTCCTCAGGCGATGCTAACCTTTTAAAGGCAAGGGTCTTTCATTGGCCTGGAACTTGCCAAGTAAGCTAGGCTAGCTAGCTAATGTCACCAGAGATCCATGCATCTCTCTCTCTCTCTTCCCAGTGAACATGACCAATCCTGGCTTTAGAAGCCAAAACAATTTCTAAGAATTATTCATTTAGCTGATTAATTTTTTTTTTTGCTACTCTTTCCACCACACAAATTTGATGCCTGTCATTTTGAAAGAGTTTCGCTCATCCGCCTTGATGCCAACTCGTGCAGGGGATCATCAACCTAACCTCGATTGCAATGCTATTTTCATTTGACAGGTCCTCATACTTTTTCCCATCCACGTATAGATAGTGATGACTCCATAGATCATCTTTATGTCACCTGCCAGGGAAGAATTAACTCGCCAGTGCTTTGTGACTCCTGCAGAGTCTAGATGCTGCCACAGCAGAGGCTGGCTTCTTGATTTACCCACTTTCTTTCCCTCGTGACTGTTCCTTGCAAAACTTCACCCTTGAGGACTTTTATTTTAAAAGGAAATCAAGCAGCTTTGCAAGGGCATCGGCTTTGATGGCTCGGTGGGAGCACATTGAAGGAACGTGTTATAGAGTGGGAGACATATATTCCTTTTATGTGCTGCAGATAATGAGGTATACTGATTAGTCTAACTTGCTGAGGCAAATCGCTACATAGTTTTAAAAGGTCTACTCTTCAGTGCACGGTAATTAAATTAAAGTTAAAATACTGTAATTATTTAGAACCAGGATGCCACTTTTTTTTTTTACTGACTTTGTGAACTTATAGGCTCAAATAAATGCAAAGATAAAATGCCATAGCACAAGTTGGCTATATATTATCTTGTCTATCTTGGATTTGGAATTAAATTACTCTGGAGTTCAGAGGTTAATAAGAAACACAAGATCTATCCTCCATATAGCGATAGTTTTATGCTGGTTGAATTTAAAATATCAATAGAGAAGATTAATTTGATTGTTTACATACAGGCATGAAGTTTTAATATACACACAGGTAACCATGTCATACTGGAGTTGTCTTCTTACAGAAGGTCTGTTCTGCAGCAAGAACTGTATATTATATAATATATCCTATGTGCTGGGTACCATAGCCAAGTCATATCACCAGCCAGTTATTACTAGAATGATTTTAGAGACAGACATGTCATTCACTACTTATTTCTTTCTTTTCTACTGCCCTCCCTTTTTTCCTTTCTGTATCTCTATGGTCAATCACTTTATTAGATTTATCAATCTTTATCCCCCATGTATCTGTTAAGTCTTTCCCTTAACTGTGCGGTCCTTGTTACAAATTCATACCAAACCTCCATCAGACTCTAGCTGGACTCTGGCCGTAGCCCCTGGCTTGTCTTCTGATAATCGATTCCTTTAATTCCCCCGTCCTTTAATCGATGCTCTTAAGCAAACATGACCATGCTGGTTTGATGCTTAAAGCATATCCATAGTTTCCCACATGTAGCTCTTATTTGAAAATGCCTAGCACAACCCTCAAAACTTAGCAGGATTTGGCCCCTTTGCCTCATCAGACTCAAACAGCTGCCTTTAGAATGCACAGTGACTTCCTTCTGGTTCTTAAATATTCAGTCCTCTGACTTGCCTCAGTATCTTTGTATAGCTTTTTTTTCCTGGCTGTCTGGACCACTTTCAGTCTCTACCTTTGCCTGGTGAATGCCTCAAGGAAGTCTCCTTTGATCTCACTTGTCATAGTTAGCTTTTCCTGTCAACCCAACACAGCCTAGAGTCCCCTGAGAAGGCACTCTCAATTGGGGAGATACCCAGACCCAATTGAGTTGCTGGTATGCCTTTGGGGGAGGGCAACAGTTGTCTTGATTATTAATTGACTATAAGGGAACCCAACTCCTTGCAGGCAGTGTAATTCCCTGGGCAGCTGGGCCTGGGCTGTATGAAAAACAACAAACAAACTAGCCAGGCATGAACCTTTATGAGACACTGTAGCTTGAAGAGAGACAGCCCTTTCTTTGTGGTTTCTGCTTCAGCTTCCTTCTTGAGGTCTTGCCCTGACTTTGCTCTGTGATGGACTGTAATGTGGAAATGTGAACCTAATAAACCCTTTCCTCCCTCTTAGGTGCTTTTGGTCAGAGTGTTTTAGCACAGCATAGGATTGTAACTGAAGAGCCACCCTAGGAAAACATTCTGTCATAGTCTTTTTACATCCTGTTCGTTTCTCCCACAGTACTTAAGGTAGTCCATGAATATGCATTTCTGTAGGTAGTTATTTGACTACTACAACACTCATCTTTCTCCTTTTCCTGTAAACTCTGTGAGGATAGGAGCCTGTCTTCTTTTTTTCTTTCACATTCTACTACAATCCAGTCTTACCAAAATGCTGTGTTTAGCAAACATTTTGGCCAAATGTTTGGGTTTTTTCCCCCTTATTTAATAGTCTTTCTAATTACTAAAGACAGAAGGAAACACGTTTGTTTCAAGAAAGAATAGAAAAACAGGTGGAAGCAACTTTGCAATGTAAAATTGGCTTCCTGTTTGCTGTATTTTTAGGGACAGAGGAAGAGAATGTCATTGGTTCTTCATGATGTCTGCAATGACACACTCTCCTGTGAACAGATTCACAAGTACTACTAACTCAGAATAGATAAGAAAATTCACCAACCTGATTAAAACCAACAGTCCACACGAGTCTAATAAGGAAACATAAGAAAATAGACTCTCGAGATAGTGATGAGAAGATAGCAAAATATTTAGACCAAGAAATAAGAGTTGGGAATTCACAGACATGCCAAAGCTTGGGAGACTGTTGGGGAAAGGTAAAACGTATGCTCCCTTCTCCCTATTTCATGCCCAGAGATGTAGAAGTTGACCACCATACAAGAGGGAGACTCGTGGCCCCGCCCCTGACATGGGCAAGGGAGAAATGCCCTCCCCACTTATGTCCCTTGCGCCCTGCAGCAGGCAAGAGAGCTGGCCCTGATTTCTTGCAGGCTCTGGCACTCAGGGAGAGCTTACTTAGGCAGCACAGTAAAGCACATGGTGGCCTGGGCTTGGATTAGCTCCAAGGCCCTGGGAGCAGGAGAGCTGTCCCTTGCTGGCTGCTACACTGGTTGAGCTAGTCAGGGTACTGCTGGAGAGCTGGTCCTGGAGTTCTGAGTGCCGGAGACCTGGGGGCTGATCAATTCAGTAACCACCCAGTCTCAGATTCAGGGCTTTGAGGTGGCTCATCCCGACATCAAACTTACATTTGAATTGCTGGAGTATGTAAAGGAGCTTATCCTGCAGATCCAAAGCGACAGGATCTCTGTGACACAGGGCAACAACAGGATATCCAAAAAGAGTCCCAGAGTTGATGGTATAGCAGAAGCCAGAGATGGAAACCAGACCAATAACTCATTGCAATGAACATTTGCAAGTGAAGATGTTTGGACAAATGGGTATACTATGGGACATGCTGTGACACACTACAGTTTCCACGGAGAGATGTGTTTTGTTTGCTTGTTTGCATCTTCCTTCCTTCCTTCCTTTCTTATTATATTTATTTATTGTTTCATTTTGAGGTTGCAAGAGTGGAAAGTGGATACAAAGGGATGAGGAGATGAATGGATTTGGAATGCCTGAAAAGTGAAATTCCCAAAGAGTCAATAAAAAGTTAAAAAACTAAAGAGGGACCTTCCAAGCACAACTGAGTATTAGGTGGGATGGGCTCATCTGGGGGCCAAGCTCTAACTTGGGTGCCATTTAAAAAAAATCTCAGTTCAACATCCAAAATATTTAAAGAGCATTTAACGCCCTTCAGCATTTTCTTAAGCTGTGAAGGGGAAAGTGCTTTTAACATGTAAAACAAGACTTGAAGGGCCTCATTCCTACTTCATTCTCCATGTCAGTCACATGTCACAGGTGCCAGGTGTCTCTACTCCTCACTTCCACAGCTCCCAACTCTTCCCCATTCTCCTATACTCAGATATGGGTTTGTCTCTCAACCATCACCTCTTCAGCTCCTGTTTACCTTGTATAGACAAAGGACCTGAGGTCTCTAGCTACTGTTTGCCCCTTCCCCAAACCCCTGGTTCTCTAGAAGTTGATTGAAAATGCTTCTAATTGAATGATATACATTTAAAAATTACTACGACTTTCCATTTTGTTGAAAACATGCGATTTCAGATTATGAGGAAGCAAATAAAACCCTGACTTGAGCCTCAGAATTTGTGGAGCGGATTTCATGTGGTATCATATTTAAAATCTTTGTGTTCTCCTTCTTCTAGGTAACTTAGAATAGTGGAAGGGCAAGTGACGTTGCCCTGCTGATGCCTGGGAACTATATACTGTTTGAGTGTAACATGTCTGAGTGGGATAAGGCCCTGACTATCATTCCGAGAGTTGTTGGACAGTGGGAGATATGAGGCACCAAGATACAGAGTCAGAACAGATATTTGAACAGGGGAATATGGCAGACAAATAAACAAAACAACAAAGTCTCACAAACTTGAAAATAGCCCACCCAAGTTGTCACTATATTTCAGTTAAACCCAGCATGGAGATTGCAAAGAGGAAGACATTTGAGTCATGGGCTATCAATACAGCCCCAGCAAACTGCCTAGCAAGCCAACATCAAGGGTCAAAAACACTTAGAGCCATCAATGTGTACCAAGGAGCCAAGAACCACATCTGTTCAGAATTGAGTGACTGTCCCTTGATAAACTGTTCCTAATGCCTATTTTCCCAGTGAGAACCAGCCCCTCACGTGAGGTACTTCGACTAAGGTGTGTGTGAAAGCATACTGTGATATACCATGCCTTCTGCTGGGGAGCCCATGGAAGGCTTTCTCTTTCGTCATCTAATGAGTTGTTTTAGACTTATTACAGGCATCCTGCTGCTCTGAAATATCGAATCAGTGTTCAAAAAACAAACTGCGGATATGATGCCATGCTAGGAAGAAAGAAGCGAAATTCCACCTGGTCCCAAAAAACCTTCTGTAAGAAAATAGGTAGAAACTAAAATATACTTAATCTCACTGATAAAGAAAGTCTTTTTTTTTAAGTCAATGCCAAGTATAGCAGTTAAAACCACATACCTTACAGGGAAACCCGACCACACAAAGACTAGCTAGCTGGATGCCAGCCAAAATAGGCTATGTGTTAATTGAAATTTCCAATGAAATTTTTCTAAAGTTGGTTGTGAACTTTCACTACCTTTGCAGCAACTGTGGGTCTGTAGATGATTTACAGGTTATTCTGCAATTTGCATCATAGTTACATATTGTAAATAATTACTTATGTGGGAGTTTTGCCTATCTATTTATCTGTATACCACCTCCATGGCTGTTTCCCAAGGAAGCCAAAAGAAGGTATTATATCCCCTGGAGCTAGAGCCACAGAGGGTTGTGAGCCACCATGTGGGCGCTGGGAATCCAACCTAGATCCAATGGGAGAGCAACCGTGTTTCTAACTGCTGAGCCATCGCTCCAGTCCCATCAACATCATGGCTTTTTGATATAACACTCATACCGATATATTCTTATCTGATGTATTTGAAATACACTGCATGCGTTTATTTTTCTTTCAATCTTCACGGTAAAAGGAAAATTGGTGGTATTTGTTCCAATGTCCTGACTTCTTTTCCAAATTACTTTTCAAAGAGAAATAGGAAAAGGATAAAAAGGAGAAGAACCTGCTACCACTCAGGGTAACCCTACACTTGAAGAGGACACCTAAGCATATATCTATAATTTGATAGGAAGATTCCATGGGTGGGTTTCCACAATCAATTGTTTTTTTTGTTCTTTAATTGAATGCATGTGTCCAAAGATAAAGTGTTTGGGTTCAGAGGGCAGGGGATTCATTAGAAGAAGTTCCTAATAAAAGTGATTCAATCTTTGTATTTAGCTTTTAATATAAAAAATTAATTAACATCTGCATTATGAGACTTGACCTCTCCAGGGAAAGATAATCAATTCTCCCAATCCACAGGAGGCTCTGCAGAGGACGTAATTCCTAATTGTGGTGCTGATCAATCATGTCAGTGGCTCAGGGGGACTGTAAATGATGCCCAGAACTGTTGGACTTGGGGCTTCTTAAAGCCAGTTGTCAACTCCATAGTATAAATATATACTTACAGTGGGACTGTTTAATTATAATATTGATTAAATTATTGCAGCTCTCGGCATAATGTGTGAAGGCGGCATACTCTCTGGAAGGAATACAAGACAAATGAAAAGCCCATCTACAGCTTCACAAATCACAAGGAAACTGCTCCTTGTAGCCTCGAAAAATACATACTTCCGCTACAAAGGATGCTTGCTTTACTGAGGAAACAGAAGGTTTTTCATTAAAGATTCGAACACAGAAGAAAAGAGCCTATGGTTTGGAGAGATAGTTCTGTCAGTACAGCCATGGCTGCATCAACATAAGGACCTGAGTTTGATTCCCACATAATCCACATATAACGCTAAGTGGGATGGCATGCACCAATAATATGCCAGCTCTGGGGAAGAGAAACACGAGGGTGATTAGAGCTTACTGGTCTACCTGTCTAGTTCCCTCACCCCCAAGTTTCAGATTCAGCAAGGGACCCAGTCTCAGAAAAAATAAGATAGAAAACAATCAATGCAAAAATCAACATCAACCTCAGGACAACACACACACACACACACACACACACACACACACACACAACCATGTACACAATGCATAGGCATAATACAATAGAAAAAGAAAGAAGAGCTCAGGACATAACTCAATGAATAAAGTGTTTTCTGTGTAACAGTGAGGACCAGAGTTTTGTTCTTCAGAATCCACATAAAAGTCGGGCAGGCGTGGCAGCTGCTTATACTTCTAACACTTATGATAGGATAGCCAGCTAGACCAGCTAGAATTGAATTGGCATGCATTCAATGTGAGACCCTGCCTCAATAAATAAATGGGAGAGCAATCAAGTAAGATACCTATTATCAACTTTGAACAACGAATGAATAGGCACACTCACGCATGCAAACCTGCACACACACACACACACACACACACACACACACACACACACACACACACATGCAAACACACACGCATACACACACCACACACATACATATTTTTTAAAGTTGAGATGATGTGGAGTCATTTTAAAGCCATCACGTTCTCTCTATTTTATGTGATTGTGTGTGTGTGTGTGTGTGTGTGTGTGTGTCTCTGTGTCTGTGTCTGTGTCTGTGTCTGTGTCTGTGTCATTATGTGGTATGAGCACCCAAGTGCAGGTGCCCAAGGAAGCCAGAAGAGGGTTCTAGATTCTTCAGTTGATAGTCATTTGAGTTATTGCCAGCACTTTCTTTTCTTTTCTTTTCTTTTCTTTTTCTTTCTTTTCCTTTCCTTTCTTTTCTTTTCTCTTTTCCTTCCTTCCTTTCTTCCTTCCTTCCTTCCTCCCTCTCTCTCTCTTTCTTTCTTTCTTCCTTTCTTTCTTTCTTTGCGACTATAAATTTTCTTGCTGTGAGTACCAGCACTGTGTATAAGATTTGGTTTAGTTATCATTGAACTGTTTCCCACTAAGGATGCTCCACTTTAAATTCCCACCAGTGATGATGAAGGTTGCAGTTTTCCCTCGCTGCTTGCTTTTTTTCCCGCTTTTGAAATGATCGTCCCTGTAGGATGGTGAATGGTGCCTCACTGTGACTCAGGGTATGTTTCCCTGGTGAACAAAGATGGTGACTATCACCTTCATCTTTGCAATCCCTTGCCCTTTGTAGACCTTCTTTGGAGAAATGTTGACACTCTTGCCCATGCTTTAACTTGTTCTCTTTTATTCCTTCTGTTACTCTATTGTGAGTATTCATTATGATATGGGATATTCGATCTTGTCAGGTTTATATTGCAAATATTTTCTCCCCATTCTGAATTTGAGCTTTCTGCTTTCTTCACAGTGTTCTTTAATGCATATGGGATGTTTCAAAAATATGTATTGTGGTGTGTGTGTGTGCGTGCATGTGCGTGCGTGCGTGCGTGCGTGCGTGCGTGCGTGCGTGCGTGTGTGTGTGTGTGTGTGCAGTGCATATTTGGGTTGTTTGTCTTCCTCTGTCAGTTTCTGTCTTATTTTCTGAGACAGGGTCTCTCACTTCTGGAGCTTGCAATCTTGGCTCTCTTCCACTGGGGTTATAGGCACATTGCTGTTCCTGGCTTTTCCATGGTTTTAGGATTCTGAACCTATGGTTCGATGCCTATGCAGCAGTCTCTTTACCCATTGCGCTGTCTCCCCAGCCTCTGCACAAGCGTTTTTGATGTTAGCGAAGTCCAACTTGCCTACCTGTTACTTTAGTCTTACACATCATTTGCGGAGACTTCTGACAGAAGTGTGTACAGTTCTGCTTGTTTCTGGGAGTTTTGCATTTCTGGCTCTTTGATCACAGATAAAATTCTGGACTCTACTACCCAACAGAATGAAACGGTTTGTACAAAGCTGAGATCTCTAATTCACCCTGGAACTGTCAAGAAAGCATGAAGCTAGCTCAGACTAGCTTCCACTAGCTAATATTTTTCCTCTTCCAGAGGTGTCTGATCCATCTTGGCTAACATGTGGCACAATACATATGAGGGGTATTTTTCCTAAGATAGATAAAATATTTTTTTAAAAAATGGAGGTACGATTAGAAATGTATGAGGTTCATTGGCAAGTTGGCACTGACAAGGTTTGAATATTCAAAAACATTCCAGTCCCCTTCACGCTACTCATCCAGAGAGAGAGAGAGGGAGAGAGAGAGAGGTGAGGGGGGAGACAGACAGATAGACAGAGACAGAGACAGACAGAGACAGAGAGACACAAAGAAATACACAAGAGAGACACAGAGAGGGACCAACAGACAAATAGATAGACAGAGAGCCAAAGAGCAACTTCTAGCAGGGGTTCTCTATCCTCTTGTGGATATGGAAGACAGAACATTATCTAGAGCCTTTAGCAAGATCTGGTCGATTACCACATACACTGCAAATCAGACTGTAATAGCTCGTTGCACCGATGAAACATAAAATATATTACTGAAATACCCACCCTTTTCTCTTTTTAAAAGAAAGTATTACTATCATATTTTCACACTTACAGCTCTTTGTAGGAAAAAAGAAATGTTCAAAGTAACTATTAGAAATATCTCTGTGAGGCAGATTAGATTTTACATACTTTTAATGTAAAAGCATTAAGTGCTCTTAACCCATTTGTTCTGCAAATGCTGGTCTGTGCCTGTGTATGCCAGGCCCTGTGTGGGTGGTCCCACTGCCTTTGAAATGCATTGCAGTCCCTGTCATCGCAGACATTATTGATGGAGAGAATGAGGATGGGGAATGAGTAACTGCCTTACATTACATGGGAAGATGTTCTATAGCGCATGAAGGACTGAAGACCAAGAATGAATGGAGCGGGATGGAGGCTGAGGACCAAGGATGGCTTTCTGGAAGAGATACTGGCTTGAAACCTGAAAGCTCACTCGCAATGAGTCCTGGGAAGTGAACTGTGTGGACTGGGTGTGAATTACTGGCTGAAGTTAGAGCACATGTGAAGGCTTTGAGGTCAAAAGAATACTGTGGCTGGGGGTTAGGGGGAGTCAGCATAGTTGGTTAAGTGCTTACCACAGAATCAAGAGAGTCCGAGTTCGATCCCAGCACCTACATAGAAATCCTAGCACGTGGATATGTGAATCTGTGCTTTTAATCCTAGTACTAGGAAGACAGAGTCTGGAAAATCCCTGTGACTTGCTGGGTGGCCTGAACCCTAGGTCAGAGAGAGAGAGAGAGAGAGAGAGAGAGAGAGAGAGAGAGAGAGAGAGAGAGATATCCTGTCTCAAAACAGTAAACATCTTTTGAGGATAATATCAGTAGTTGACTCTGGCCTACACACACGTGCATACACACACATGCATGTCCACAAACATACATACATACGCAGACATACAGGCACATATATACACTGCATCCGTTATTTATAGCATATGCATCCTTTCAGATGTTTCATTTCTAAATTTGTCACTTGGGAGGGCTGCGAGTTAAAGAGGGAGGCCATGAGGTAGCTAAGGCATTTATTCAAAATCTTATGATAATTTATTTGTTTTTGTTTTTTCTCACTCTGATCTCATTCAAATTCCTCTGTAGGAAGAAGTTTAATAGGGGGAAATACACTTTGAAGATCCTCCCGTGACCAGCCAACACAGCAGGATTAATTTATTTCAGAACTACCCCATTAGTTACAGCCCTGCAAGGAAATTGTAGTGGGCTGCCTTTGCTACAATTCTAAAGAAATAACTCAGTATCTTCCTTGGATTAAATAGAAGAGATTTCCTCCCCCATGAAACCTCCATTTTCAGGGAACTCTGACCAGCAATTTGGGAAATCCTAGGACAAGTCAACCCAAATGAAATGGACTGACAAGTGTCTTCCAGAACGTTGGCCAAGGTCTCCTGCTCTGAGCCATCAGCCCATCACTCAGCCTTATCTGAGAATCCCCAGGGACCCTGTGGGAGCTCACAAGCCCTGGGAGGTCTGGCAAGCTCCCATGGTCACAAGCAGAGTTGACAGCAACTAGGGAGAAACAGGGTACAAAAATGCTCAGGAGACAAGAGCCTGAAGTTGCCAATCTGTGGCCAATCCTTTATCCTCTCATAACCTCTTCATCCATGTCAAATCATTGTCTTTAACAACTGTAGAAATGAGCTTACACCACCCCGAGGTAGAAACATGAGTTTCCAATATCTTGACACTCCCCATCCTTCCTTCTCTGGAAGAGTGACCCAGGACATCTGGGGAATTTCCAGGAAGATATTCAAAACCATTTCCAATGTAAAATTAGTGTCTATCTTAGAGATAGGTTCATTAAAAAAACTTGTATTATTCTTTCTAGCTTTTACATTCCTAGTTTCTTTACAATAAATACACACATTATAAAACAAATACAAAATTATGTAAACTTCACTCTCTAGCTTAAACCTATGCTATTTTATCATTTCCCCCTATAAAGTGAGGAAGAACTGAAAACTCTCCTAGCCTTGGAGGTTGTGGCCAATAGGGCTGAAATTTGTGTGATGGCTTATTTTATTGAGCTTGTAATTTTCACAGCAGATTCTCAAAGTGGATGCTGCACTATTTCTAACAAAGGCTAGAAACATGATAGGGCTCATACTGCACCAGAACCTCCCAGAAGAGCCTTTTAGTGTTATCTGAGATGCTTAGACAACTTTCCATACAGAGAAAAGAAACTCTCACATACCATACCACTCTGGTCTATATAGTTTTGTTCCTCCCCATTTCCAAACATCACCTGTCAAATCCCTGGCCTCCAAGGTGATAATATTAATAGGTCAACACATAGTCCTCACAAATCAAATATTGTACTTATTAATCAAGCCTTAACAAGTTCACTTCCACATGAGGTCACAGAAGAAGGAGGAGGAGGCAGAGGATGAGGGGGATGGGAGAGGAAGAGGGAGGGAGGAGTAGGAGGGGGAGGAAGAAGAGGAGAAGGGGGAAGAGGAGGAGGAGAAGGAAGAGGAGGAGAAGGAGGAGGAGAAGGAGGAGGAGGAGGAGGAGGAGGAGGAGAAGAAGAAGAAGAAGAAGAAGAAGAAGAAGAAGAAGAAGAAGAAGAAGAAGAAGACGACGACGACGACGACGACGACGACGACGACGACGACGACGACGACGACGACGACGACGACGACGACGACGACGACGACAATGACAAAGCAACAAAAGAGAAGGAGGAGAAAATTTTCCAAGGTAACTTGGTTTTGAAATTCTTAGTTCTCCGGTTTTTCTGTTGCTTATAAACCATTTAGCATTTAGATTTTTACTGTAACAGTTCTAACATGGTCTGACACAATCAAATCCCCCTTCCTACCCCATGTCTCCCCAAATTATCTGTGTTCACTGGCTAGCTACACCAACTCCACTTGAAAAACTCAAGCATCTTAGGAGCCAACTTTTTCTCTTGCTGCTTTACGCCATTCATTTATGTAAAAGGAAAGCATTTTACTCTTCACATGAGAATAACTTGAGAAAGAAAAGGGGGATTTTTTTTTATCAAGTCTGAATAGTCAAAAGTCTACAATTTATTTTAAAAGCACCCATTCACAGGGTATTCCAGGACTGCAATAGGGATCAAGAGAACTAGCTGCTCTTGCAGAGGACCTGGGTTCAGTACTGAGCACTCAGATAGTGACGACTCACAGGCATCAGTAATCTTAGTTTCAGGGGATCTAATGCCCTCTGGTGGCCTCTGAGGGTCCTGTACACAGGTGATGCACGTACATACTTGCAAGCAAACACAGATGTACTTTAAAGAATCTGTAAAAAATCAAATTGTATTCAAATATCATAAATCAGAAAGCCTCTGAATGCAGTTCATCCCCACTCTGATTTATAGGGTAGATATCCTGACCTCAGTCAGTCCAACTCAGCCCTCTGAGACAGGATATGCAGAAGAGCAGTAGGTACTGTACACCCTGGGCATTGAAATCATTCTATTGAGAGAACTTTAATAAGATTTAGCAGGATGTAAGCCATTGTGGATCAGATATTCATGCTTCTTATTAGGTAAGTCAAGTCTTATAATTAACTTCTTCATTTGGCCTAATGTAAATACTTCTTTGAAGTATGAAGTTTCAGAGAAATAGAAATGCATCTCAGTAAGAACCTATCCATTGTAGACACAAATTGCAAGGTGGGCATTGTGGAATTCAGTATAGATGCAATTTTCCTTTCATCATGTCTAATCAAAGTTGGGGACATTAAAATGCAGAGGTCAAGTGACCTTCCCTAAGTCACACAGCTAATTAAAAGAAAACTCAAAGACAAGGCTTATTTTGACCCAAACCACCAAATCTTTTCTTCTATATTGCTATAGAGAGGATTATTTCGATCAGTTCCATGTGAATTCTGAATCATGTGCCTTTTTCCTCAGGAAGAAAATGACAGTAGAGGACATACCAAGGAAAGCCAATGAGTATAAGCAATTCAGCAAGGCAGCTTTGCAACTCTGGTGCCTGACTGATGACTGTATTGTGTGTGTGTATGCATTTATGTATGATAGATGAGATATATCATATATATGATAGACATAGAGATATAAAGATATATAGACATATAGATATTTAGATATATAGATGTATATACATATTACAGGTATATAGATTTATGGATGATAGATACATAGATAGATAAATGATAGATAGATAGATAGATAGATAGATAGATAGATAGATAGATGAAAGATAGATACATAGATACATACAAGATGGTAGATAGATAGATAGATAGATAGATAGATAGATAGATAGATAGAGATAGATAGATAGATAGATAGATAGATAGATAGATAGATAGGTAGATAGATAGATAGATCTGTGTGTGTCCATATATATTTCTCTTTTCAAATGCCACAAACAGAGCTTGGACTATAGCTCAGTAGGAGAACCCTTGATCAGTCTGCATGATGCCCTAAGTTCAATCCCCACTACTGCCAATAAAGAATTAAATCAATTAAGAAAAACCCAAAATGCCATAGATAATCCTTTGTATGATCTAAATGTTCAAAAGCACCATTAGCTATTTCTCTTGTGATTACCACACCCTTCACATGGATCTCCTGGTGTTGCTTAAAGTCCATGTGCTCTCCTTCCTGATACTTGTATAAACCAAATTTGCCCACTTTCCATATTCTCTTTCTTCTCCATTTGACTCATTTAACAGAGTCTAAGCCAGGTTTTCAGATTTTGAGATTTAAATTTGAGATTTATGTCTTGCACTCCAGGCCTTCTCCTTTCCTAATTTATTTTTCACTTACTTCAAGCTATCAACATATCCCTGCCATCGGGTTTGATTTATATTGCCCAGCAACATAGTCCACTCATGAATCTTCTTAGGGAATGCCAACATGGCACCAGAGAGAAGTTACTTTAATGATCATTCTGGAAGAGAAAACAAAAGGCAAAAAAGTGGGTGGATTTTAAATACGTAATGAAATAAATTCGATAAGCTGATGGGAATGTTAACAGAGAAGAAACTTGCTCTGACCCAAATCCAAGTGGGAATTAACCCCCTTTTACAAATAAGATTGTGAATAACCACAGTCTTCTTCTACCTTTACCCTAGAGCTTATACATAACTCCACTAATTCCAGGTACATCCTACTTTAGCCAAGCAGTGAAATCTATCTGATGCCTTTGACTGTGTTCCCCAGATAAATGAGCAAAGGCATCCTGAGCCGAGGGATGATGATGTTGGCTCCTTCTGTTGCCAGTTTACAATGAGGGAAAGTTGTGGACAGAATATTGTCTTATATCCCATCCCTAATAAAGCCTCAGATAAGGCAGAAAACAAAGATCTCTGGAGATATAAAATAAAAGATTTGGTTGGTTTTCTAAATACTATTCTATATTGGAATGACTCTGATTCAAAGATTCTTCTAGTTTATGCATGGACCTAATGGTTGCCTTCTGTAGGTAAGGTAACTAATTACTGCAACCAGGGACTACTCTAGGTCCCAACATCTTTCTCAGGATCCTTGAATATACAAATAGCCACCAACGGTTTACTTTGTTTAATAAACAAACTTCCATACAGCACTTATAGTACGTAAAACAGTATATTAAATAGATTTATTGTTAAAAAATGTCAAAAAGAAGAAAGAAAAAAGAAAAGAAATAACTTTTATCCCAAAAGCCATCGTTCTCTGTATTTGACCAAGAATTCTTAATGGTCATTTGATCAATGAATATATATATTTTCACCTTGGGACAAGATACCAGGCAAAAGCAACTTATGAGAGAGTGATTTTATTTTGGTTCGCAGTTTAAAGGTATACCATCATAGGGGCAATGCACTGTAGCAAGAGCAAGCATGCGATGGCTCATTGCATAGCTTTGATGTAAGGAGGCAGAGAAAGATGAGCGTTAATGCTCAGCTCTCTTTCTTATTATTATTCCTTCTGGAACTTCATCTTATGGAATGGTTCCACCCATATTCAGGATACATCTCTCCTCGTTATTTTTCTGGAGACACACTAGACACACGCAGGGGCTTGTCTCCATGGTGATTCTAAATTGAGGACGTTAACAATGGAGATGAACCACAAGCTATTTATTGAGCTTCAAATATATACTAGGCTTTATAAAGCAATCCAGTAGGGGACTCAGTGATGAACACATTATTCCTACCTCATGGAGCAGTCAAGGAAGAGGACCACCATTAAGTCATGGTTTAGGGACTGGCTGGTATTATGACTTTGCTACTTAACTAGGCAAGTATATGCCTCTGATATTCTGTTTTCCCACTCTGACTGAGAAAGACAATAGCACCTGATTCATGACGTCTTATTTACTACTCAGAGCTGCCATGGCA
Source organism: Rattus rattus (assembly GCF_011064425.1). Taxonomy (NCBI): domain Eukaryota; kingdom Metazoa; phylum Chordata; class Mammalia; order Rodentia; family Muridae; genus Rattus; species Rattus rattus. The sequence goes on from NC_046157.1 coordinate 151,029,730, forward strand.
TTGTCATCCTTGTCGTCGTCGTCATCATCGTCATCATCATCATCATCCAGTGATTACAATCAGATCTTCCTTCTCTCTGGTCCTAAGGCCCACGCTTGAAGTTACTTTTCTCAACCCCATTGTGCCACAAACCTCTATCGAAGTCTACTGATGGGGCCTGGCATAGAAGATGTATTCAATTACTCACTGATTATGCAAAGGGCTGTGCTTGGAGCTGGGTTCACAGAAGCAGATTGTGAAATGGACTGTGAGGTAAGTGATGGTTATGGGAGAAAAGAAACAAGATGGGGCAGTGCAAGGAGTGGAGAAGCAGCCAGCCCTCAAATTCTCTACCAGTTTTCATGGTGTTCTGTGGAGGATGTCTCCTTCTGGGTACAAGTGGAGTGACTTTTCTGAGGTTTACGCTATCATTTGCTGAAGAACCTGGAGATCCTGACTCAGAGGTCTCTATCCACTGCAGATCAAGAATGGCTTTGTAAGAAAAATCCTGGGCATGAGTCATAGAAAACCCATAGTAGTTAGTGAGCAGAGGCAGCAGGGAACAAAGCACACATATCCAGATGAAGAGCTTTCTACTTTCCAAAGTAGAAAGATTGATTCTATGATAAGAACACTAAATGATACAGGTCAACCTTCTTTACAATTTTGATTGCATTTTATTTGACTGACTAATTGGAGAAGGGTACATACATGCCACAATGCCTGTGTAGAGGTCCAAGAATAACCTGAGGGAACAGGTTCTCTCCTTCTACTATGTAGGACCTGGGGAAAGAACTCAGGTCCTCAGACTTGGCAGTAAGTGCTTTACTGACTGAGCCATTTTGACAGCCCCCATTTAACTCTTGAGGTTATGAAAATGTTAAAAGATGCAAACTACAAAAAGGGAGTAAACTCTTACAAATTAATATTTTAATAGTTCTTTCATTGAATTTTATCTTTTCTGTTTAAATTATCAGAAAAGTAACTTAAAGTTTACATTAACTTATATTTTTAATTATTTTACATTTTTACATCTGTTTGTCAATTTGTTTCCTTGTTTGTGGTGACAAGGTCTCACTATGAAGCCCTGATTGTCTTAGAACTTGCTAAGTAGACCAGACCATATTCACAGATATACACCCATCCTCCTAGTGCTGGGATCAAAAGTATATGCCACCCAAGCCGGCTATATCTGTTTTTTAGATACATACAATAATAGACACATAAGCTTCTTTATGATGGATCTATGAAGATGTCAACACTGAATAAGACTTATTTTATTTAAGTTTTTTAATTTATGAAGTTATTTCCAAATCTTACCTTGCTTGGGATTATTTGAGAGATAAGAGCATCTGTAAAGAATCAAATACCCATCTACATATTATTTAAACAGATAATGATTTTATATGAGCCCAACTGTCTATTAATGCTCACTCACGGGCTCTTGAATTCTGTTGTATCTATAGAGATGTTGCATTGCAAGAGATACCAGCAAAGGAAGCAAAGCCAATGGGCATCCTCATAATAGCATCAGGGAAAGAGCAATCTTGTGCTAACACAGGAGTTGTTTCAAAACACATTATGACGTATGAACTCAGAGATGTCACTCACGATCCTTACATTTTTCCTCCTGACACGCAAACTGTTTTTTGTTTCTTTTTGTTTGTCTTTTCATTTTCATTTTTTAATGCTGAAAGATTTACACCAAAATGCATGGTGCTAAAGACTTGACCTTGCTACGGAGTCGTCATGAAGATGCTTTCTAGAAGACTACTCTGCCTCCAGGCCCTTCCACTCAAGCTAAGGAAATTCTCAGCCATCATACATATCTGTCATCTGCTTGAATGTGAGCTCATGAAAGAAAAGGACCAAAGAATCACAGAGACACTGAATTAAATCCAGCATGTAGAAAAAAAATTTACTAAGAATGTAGGGATATATGGAAGCATGGAAATGTCTTAAAGAATATATTTGTGTTGGCAATACAACAATTAAAATTCCCTACATTATAAAGTCTTAAGCATAATGATTCTAAAATAATCATTGTTAAAGGGAAATTCCATTTATGTACTTATAGGCTTAAATAAAATATTCAAAGAATCTCTAAAGTAAGCAAATTATGATTTTACTAGATCAGTGTATTGACTGTGTTGTAAAAAGAGTCATATCTGCTTAAAAGGACCCAGCAGAACTGTGGGTCTTTGTTTGTTTGCTCGGCTTTGTGTGTGTGTGTGTGTGTGTGTGTGTGTGTGTGTGTTGGTTTACTTTGGTTGTTCTGGGAATCAAACCTAGGGTTGTAAGTACTGTGGGCAAGCCTCCTCCATTGTGTTATATTCCCATCCTAATCTTTCATTGTTTTGCTTTTAAGTCAATGGTGCCTTTAAAATAAGAGTTTCTTTTTCTCATGTTAAAACATAGTGGGAGACAGGTTGAGCACAGCCACAAGGAGGGATTTCAGAATGTACACTCTTGCTCTTTTCTATCCCTCCAGCCACAGTACATAGCTCTTAACTTCAGGGTCTCATGTAGTCTCCCGTCCCTGAACATCTCCATTGAGCTCAGGTTTAGAAGAGGATGACTGACAGGGATCAAGGTTCATTCCAGCAGAATCAATTCCTTTAACCAGAAAAGTGCTTTTGCATGGAAGATATGTCAAATAGCCATGTTCTCACACCTAACTGGGCAGACTTTCCCTGAAACCTTGAGGAGCTTTTAAAGCCAAGAAGCTGGTCACGTTGTTGTATGTACACACACATACACCCTAGTAAAGGTGTTATCATTTAGGAACTGATGGCACCAGTAAATGTGGTTCAATGATAGAGTACTTGCCCAACATATGCAAGGCTCTGGAGAATGATAGATAGATAGATAGATAGATAGATAGATAGATAGATAGATAGATAGATAGATAGATAGATAGATAGATAGAGATCAGAGATCAGTAGTGACTGCCCATGTGGTGTTACTATCCTTTTTCTTGTGATGAGAACCAATTTTCAGGAGGTTAAATAATTTTTGATGTCATATAGCTGACAGGCAGATGTCAGAGAATGAATTCGCACCGGTCTGCATTCTCAAAATTGCTATCTGTCCACAGAGCTATCAGTGGGGGACAGTAGCCTTTGAGAGGCAATGGTTAAACACAGGTATTTTATAAAATACCTACTGAATTCAATCAAGGATCATCTATAGATTGGAGTTATAAAACACAAGGCAAATGGATGTCTACAATGTTTCTTTATTCGGTTTATATGTCCAGCAAAATAAGCTTTAACTTCTCAAGATGTCAGGGGACGTCCTCACAGTCCTGGGCTGTGTTAGGCCAAGTATTTGGGCCACAGTGAGAAGACATATGCCCCAAAACCTTCTGGTCCCTTTGACAATTTCATTAAAATACCTTTCTTTGAGCTCTTCAGGCGTTCCTACTCTCCCCGCCCCACGTTCCCATCCCCCTCTCCAAGTGCCCGGACCATTCCCCACTCCCTTATCCCCTCCTCACACACACCCTTTTCAGTGTGCCCTCTGTTATGGGAACTTTCAAGAGTAATTTCTCTTCATAGAGTCCAAGAGAAAATGATGGGAAGATACAAAAATGACCCTCAGTCCTAGCAGCAGGAAAGCTTTGTGTTGCTAGGATACCAGAGGTAGGTGCTAACCATCCCTCACTAAATGAGGGCAGCTCCCAGCAGAATAATGCTTTATGTGGAAAAACCTGGACCATGATTTCACATCCTACCTCCAACTGGCTCTGTCCAAGTATAGGCTTTTATTCTCCAATAACAAGCTGCAGAAATAATTACAATTAATTTTAGGAATGTGAGCTGTCTCTTGTAAGGAAGGTTGGAGGCGCTATATAGTGAAATAGTCAGTTACAAGGTTGAATCGTTTTTTTCTTTTTTATTCCTCAGAGGTTGAGGTTGAGGCAATTATGAAGAGGAGGGGGAGGGAAAGAAGAAGGGAGGGAGGGAGGAAGAGAGAGAGAGAGAGAGGGAGAGAGAGAGAGAGAGAGAGAGAGAGAGAGAGAGAGAATGTGCAAAAGACAGAGACCAGATGCTGTTCTGCATTGGAATGAACTAGAAAATATTTAAATTAGATTTGGGTTAAATAAATGATCTAGAGACTCTGGCTGGGAGCTTTTACACTTCAACAGAGACAAACAGATACACAGCAATAAATATGCCATCCCCGTGTGTAACATATTGCCCCATCATCCATAAGGTATGTCTGTAGAATTGGTTCTTCTCACTGTGCTTGTCACAGACATATGTTGAAGGGGGTTACTCATGTCTACTTTGAAGGTAGCTAAACTTTAAGGACTCATATTGCGTCAGTGAGGGCGAAGGTAAGGAGAGTAGAGAATTGTCAGGATAGTTTGCAAACCATTGGCTTATCTAATCATAGAATGAATGTTTGTGTGCCAATTTGTACCAGGCTCTTTATAGACTTTAAAATAAAAGATCTAACCTCAAGGAGCTCATGCTATAGAGGAAAAGATAGCAAGATAAGTACTCTAAAGATGAAGAGATGTGAGATGGTACCAGTAAGGGGGAGGGGCAGGTGCGAGGTCGAATTTCCAGCTGGGATCGGATGAAAGTGAGGGGATAATTTAAGGACTATCAAGCATAGTGGATCTGCACGGTAAGAGGCCATGCAGCAATTCAGCTGAGCCAGGCAAAAACTAACAAGCAGCCAGTGATGCCAGAGTCCTGGCAAGGAGAGGGAAACAATAGGAATGTAGACAGAAAGCCCAGAGTCCAGAATAGGGAAGGCATGAGAAGATTCTGGAGAAATTTTTAGCAAAGTCCCACACATCAATGGCTTTGGCTTGTCTTCTAAGAGAAGTGTCCATGAGAGTCTTCCCAAATAGCTGTGCTCTTCCAGATATCCCAGAGTTCTTTGCAGTTGCACACACACACGCACGCACGCACGCACGTACGCACATGCACACCAGTCATAAGAATATGATTATGAGCAGTTGGGATATCCAGGACTGCCAGACCTGGGCAGTAAAGACACTGTGCCTCCTCCATTTCTCTCTGCATTCATTCCATGATCTTCAAGTTGAGATGCTTGACATAAGAATCTTCTCACCTATATCAGGTGTCACCCTTGGCTGTCAGAAGCCTTTGAGATTGTTAGGGTGCATTTGTTGCTGCAGCAGAACTTGGCTTGCCTGACTGATACAGATTCAGAGGTATTGGAACAGTCAATAGACGTTATCTGTCTTCAGTTTTAACAAATTGAGTTCAGCTGCCATGGGTAGCCAATGAGACGATGAAAAGAAGATGGGTAGATGGTAGAGAGAGCACGGAGGGAGTCTACTGGGCTGGTTCAAGTGGGAAACAGTGGTGTTTGATTGTCATAGTAGCAGTGATGAGACACAGGGTAGTTCCATGTCTAGAATTGTTGCTGAGAAACCGAAAGTTAGTGGTGTGTGTCTGTGTGTGTGTGTGTGTGTGTGTGTGTGTGTGTGTGTGTGTGTGTGTGTGTCTAGGGAAAAACATTTATTGAACAATGCTGTCACTTACATCAGGAGTCTTAGCACTTGAGCGCATGCTCTCAGTCATCTTCATGTGTTGAACACATGGCCACATTGGAAGAAGGACCATCAAACTGGCTCTGTCCTTCCTCTAGAGGAGAACAGCTGATACGATAGCTCTTATGTGATCCAATTGGCACTGGCTACTTATTTTCTTCACTGAGAGATCCATGTCACCCTCTGGTTAAATAACTACATGTAGGTTTATTCACAGTTGGGGTTTCAAGATAAGATAAGTGCTGCAGCAAGCAGCCTTTCCACCTCTGTGGTAAGTGATCTTCCGTGTACTGAGTGTCACCTGGCTCCACCATCTGCTAGGACTTTAGTCTTCCATAGACCTAGGCAGAGAGGGAAGAGAGGAACAGCACAACATTTCATGGGTGGCTTCAGGTCAGCTTATTAACAATGCTCATTGATTCCTTGCATTTCTGATGACCTAAATTCAGTCCGTGGCCTAGTCTAACTTCAAGGCATGCTGCAAGAGACGATCTTGCACACAGGAAGAAGTGTAAGCATTGAATCTAGCTTTGCCATTGCACACTAGTCTGTCCTACCAACCATCAAGTTCATGCATCTGACCTCCAATCCATCTTTGTGATTTATGGGTAACTAAGAACAGTATGGAGGCTCATTTGCATGAAATGGTTTAGGGCAGAATGCTGGGATATACAGAATATGTATAGCAAGATGGTACTTAAAGTGAAAGAAAATGAAAACTGTCCAGATAAAGAAACAAAGGAAGAGAATTATCAAAAGAAGTAATCTAAATTTTATATTATAAACCATCAAAGATGAGCTTCTGAGGGAAGGGGCCTGGAAGAAGCAGGTAATTGTGACATTGGGAAGGCTTTGGCTGCTGGATGAAAGAAAAGGAACCTATGTGTTAGTTACTTTCATGTGCCCGTGACAAAACTCGAAAAAAAAATAGCTTAAGGAATAAGAAGTTATTTTGACTCATGGTTGTAGAAGTTTTTATCTATCAGGGAGAAAGAGAAAAGTGCAGTGAGTGATAGTGGTGGAGTGGGAACTTGAACACCTCACACTTCAGCAGAGCAGGTGGCAGAGCGAGCTAGTTCAAGACCAGAGGTAGGTAACTCTTCCAAACCTCTGTCCTGACGACCTAAGCCCGCCAGCAGGCCCAGCTCTTCCACATTCCACAGTAGACTCGAACACCACTTCCAGACTGGGAAGGATAACTCAGAGCATGAGCCCTGAGGAACCTTTCCAAACCACAAGGCAGAAGGAGATGGAAAGGAAGAGTAAGCGGTCTCTCAAGCCTTAGAAAGATTGCCTGAACAAAGGGGGACTGGAGATTGGGAACGGAAGGAGCAGTGGACGGGCAAACAGTTAAGAAGCTACTGTGACCATACATGTAAGGATGGAGAAAAGGCAGGCACAGTAAGTTTCAACTTCGAAATATAAAATCGATAGGCCCTAAAAATTGTCAAGGGAGGGGAGGGAGAATGGAAGGCAGAAAGTTAAAAAGCCTATCACATTTACCTCTGTGTCCCTAATCCTTGGCGCAGTGCCTAGAATTTAGCAAGGATTGCTTTGTTGCTTCTGCCCAGGGGAAGTGGTTTTAGAAGAATTGAGAAGGTTTTTAGATATAACATAAATTCTTTTCTCAAAAGAGCTCTAATCCTGGAAATTTGTTTAATAAGGATTAAGAGCCTTTCATTATAATACACTTTGTTGTCCAGGCAGTAAGGAAATGGTCCCTCCCATACATCACCCGTGGGAGAGTAAATGGTTGCAAGACTTGCAGAGGGTGATTTGGTAGTATCTATTAGAATTACGAATGTATACACTCTTGGACCCAGTGATTCTGCTTCTGGGAAAATTTCTGGAAGATGTATTTGCACATGTTCAAAATGGCTCGTGAACGTGCTCTTAAAATTCCTGTTCTAAAGCTGAAGATTGAAGTAAGTCAAAAGTCCATAAACCGAAAAGTGAGTGAATAATTTATATCTGTTCGTGAAATGGAATTCTATGTGGATGTTAAAATAAAAGAGAATAGAAGCACATTGCCCATGCATTCATAAAGACCCTCAAGATGCATAAAGTTAAGTTGGTAAAACATAAAAGGGTTCTCAGCATATTATCTTGGGAAGAGAATCCTAGTGAGCAAAATTTATATTTTCACTTACTTTTTATAGTTGTTTTTCCTTTTTGAAAATTATCAAATGATAACAAAAGTTTCAAAGTAATATGGATGACTCAAGAATACCAAATTAAAAATATCTTCCCAATTGTTTAAAACATAAAGCAACAAAGCCCTTCTCCACTCCATCCTCCCCGTCTTCTATTCTCAGGTGACATGTTGATTTAAATTTGCACCAAGATATACACAGTTCCAGACCCTTCCTAAGAATGTTTATTGAGAGGACATTAAGGCATAGGGAACAGAAGGGATGTGTCTGGAGAACTCAGAAAACTTAAGGGACTCAACTAACGGGGGGGGGTGTCAATGCTTGAAATCTCAGTTTGGGGAGAAGGAGGCACACCTATGAAGATCCTTGTCAGCATTAAAATGGGCGTTATCGCTGGAGTGCATGTATAGTTTATTGGGATGTGTGTGTGTGTGTGTGTGTGTGTGTCAGTGTGCTCCTGTTTAGGAGCCTTTTACTGATCAGATAGTTATTGGTTAATCAAAATATTGACTTTTCTGGAAGAGAAATATTAATGAACTCAAGGTTTGTAGTTCTTGAATTTTTCTTCTAGGTGTTTCATAAAAATTGGATTACTCTAAAAAAGCAAAGTAAGTTTTGTCTGGATCCTCTGCCAATATACCAACAAAGGGAGGCTCCATTTGTAGAATTCTGATAGACACATCTATTTGAATATGATGTTTGACCATTATAATTAAGGAACTTACATCAAACTGTGACCCATTAAATCACAAGAGTATTCATATTACCTTTCTTCATGCCACAAGTAGATTCTACATCAGCAACTCAAAAAAAAAAAATGCTTATTTTCCTAAAACTGAATTCCTCATTTTGCTTACTAACAAGACTTAATGAGTGCCTGACTGACACGCCTCACGGCTCCCCATACAGCATCACAGTAGGTAAGCAAGGGGTTCTAATAAAAAAATCCACATAAATTTTCAGGCCCGTGTTCCATGATCCTTCCTCTGATACCAGCACCGAGAGCTGAGAATGAGCGCAGAGAGTATCATACCTCTTAAAGTCTGTCTAGTGTTGATTCAAATATTTCTGCTATAAATACCCCACTTGCCAGTATTTTTGTGGCTTTAAACATGATTACATTTGCTTGTCATATTTACTTATGACATAGTTGTTAGTACTGGGGAGATGTTTGACACTGCTTCAACAGTGCAAACCTCCAAGTTGGCAGTCTACCCTCCTCTGCTACTCCTCTCGGTGGAAAAAGGAAAGTTAACGTTTCTTGCCTTCATTTGAAGCTGACTGGCACTCCTCTGACTGTTCCAAAGGCTTTTGGGTTTACCCTGGAATTACTAAGACTACCAGAAAATGATACCCCAAAGTTTGGAACTCCGGCAAGCTGATTGCTTTAAACCAAAGCATACTGGGAAAACTTCTCCAGCTATCTACTGACCCTCTCCTGCCACACACACACCCTACACCTCCTGATTGTCTTTCTCTATAAAAGCAACACACAGAAACCAAACTCCTCCCTCTATGTGAGTCATAGACTGGAAACATTTCTCTAAACCTCTCCCTTCCTTCTGTAGGAGAGAAGACCAGAAAATCTTCCCAGTCCATCTTGCTTGATACGAGCTATAAACCCTCACTTCTAGAAAGTCTCCTACATCATGGAGGATGGCATACATCATAGAAAAGCTGAGAAAGGAAACAGGCAGAAGTGGCTGGGTTTCCCCTCTCAGTCTGTGACCCTTATAAGTCAGAAACCCTTGACAGGTAGAGGAATTGGCCTGGATGCTCTGGCATTCTGGCAGTCTCTGAGACCATCTTTTGAAGAATTCTACTAGACGCACCTTTAGAGACACTGTCTAATCATGATTCTACCCAGCCATCGATTCTTCACCAAGTATAATACCTTTTCACTAAACTGTCTCTGGGTCTTGAGTTATTCCTAAAGTCATCTGAGTTCCCTAAAGCTGTGATTCAGGGAATCTTCTATACTTTGTCCTTTTTCACCTGTTTCTGGTTATAGGGATGGATTGTGATCAGAAGACCACAAAGGCCAGTTTGTGTTTAGACAATGTGAGACTGATATCAATATCAGTATGAGTCAACTAAAACATGGTTGACATCAGATATCTGGGAGACTGTGAGTCAACATAAAATGGTTAACTATGCATGGCTAGGGAACAAAGTAAACAGCGTTGTAATCTGTTCTATAACTATTTTTTAGCCAAATGCTTCTTGTTTTGAGTGTCTTCTACAAACATGACCTGGAAGTCAGAGGCCCCAGCTTTCACCTTTGCCAGCTTGCCTACGTGTGTCTCTCTCCATGCATTTGTGCATACCTCCAAGCAGTCTGTGTGCCAGTCGACACATGTTTATCTGCCCACCTGTCTGTGGTCCATGTGTGTTGGCGTATGCCTGTGTACTTGCCTAATATTCTGTGTATCTTTAGTCAAAGTTTGTCTTGCTTCCTTGCGACTCCTCTCACTTTCTCCAGTCACCCAGCCTTCCATGACACTCCTCCTTTCCTGGCATCAGAGCCCAGACCCCACAGGATGCCAGCCGTGATTTTTATATAGACAGAAGGTAGGAAGGAATGACCGGAATGAAATGGTCAGCAGAAGCATAGAGCAGAGAGTAAACTCTGCCTGAAGGAAGCCAGCCATTATTTCAACATGTTAATACCAAGACTTACTATTTGAGAGAACTGTTTTTGCTTCCAGGAAACTTTCTCAATGCCAAGAGACACTTAGTAAAACATTAAGCATGTTTAAATAAACAAGGCATACCCTCAAGTGAGCTACCTAATAGTTAAAGGGTTAAACATAATTTACAGGCCTGATACACTTCTGGCTGATGTTCACAACCTGCTGAACACTTTTTCTGGGCCCCTGACTCCTCTATTCCCATGACATACTTCGCAACACTCACTTGTCTTTGCTCTCAAACCCACAGGTGCTCATTGTATAATGTACTGCAATTCAATAACCTAGATATGTATTATACAACTCCATGAAATATGGTTGTGGGAAGGGCTGATTCTGTGAAAATGATATGAACACTACCTGACAACACAATCAAGACAAGCTACTAAACTTCATGTGAACAAGGAAACTGTAAAACAAACAAACGGATGGAGAGAAAGACAAAATATAAAGGGTTCTGCTCTCAGGTTGGCCCCATAACATGTTTTAGTTTCCTTTACTTAAAAGAAAATACAGCATCTTATGTGATAATCATAAGAAAAATGCTGTAAGATTCTGTCATCAGACCTCAAACTCAAGCTTGGAAAACTGATATATATGCTTTAACTAAAAAATATAGAAATATAATATATACTTTATTTCCTCTAATTTTCTGCTTTAGAAATCCAAATTAGCTTAGTGTTCGTCTGAGCTCTTCATATGAAAGTGTGTCTGTCTGACAATGGTTGTCCATAGCTTCTCTTGCCTATGATTGTCTTTATTTTACCTCATTCAAAGAGTCAGCAAGCACTCATACCTGGAAAGATCTGACCTTCGGATTGATATATAGTGAGTGACAAAATAAGAATTATAGGGGCTAGAGAGATGGTTCAACAGTCAAAATCACTTGTTGTTCTTGAAGAGGACCCAGGTTCAATTCCCACCATCCACAGGATGGTTCACATCCATCTGTAACACTAGTTCAAGGGAATTCAGTCCCCTCTTCTGATCTCTGTGCACACCAGACATGCAGGATTTTCATAAATTGTCATTCATGCACATGTGGCCTTCCTGTGATGTAGTTACCTTTGGGCTTGTAGGCGATACCAGTCTCTAGAGAATATGGTTTCCTTGGAATCATATACTGTCTCTGGCTCTTACAATCTTTCTGCCCCCTCTACCACATAGATCCCTGAGCCTTGTGGGAAGGGGTATGATAAAGAGATCCCATTTAGGTCTGAGTGTTCCAAAGTTTCTCACTCTCTGAACTTTATCACTTAAACTTCTTTTCATCCATGTCATTTTCTATGACCGCAGTCATATGGGTATACAACAGAGGTATATAGATCAAACGTTAGTAAATAAATTATAAAGAACTTTGTTTTAAGGCAAGTCTTTGGTAAGCATCTAATTTTACCGCTTCCTAAAGACTAAATCAAATTTGCACACATAAGTGAACACTTGGTAAAACACCTTGGATTCGTGTCCCATTTGATTTTGAATTTGTTTTTGATTGTTGTATGATCTAAAAGCCTTAACTCCTGCCAGTTTGCTTGGCTACCGCAACGTTAAATTACAGAACCCTGCCATGGGCGCCACGACCTACCACTGAGGGCGCTGTGGTTTAAATGAACTGAGGGGCTATGCAAGTATAATTGGGAGCAGAAAGAAAACAAACATCAATATGGGAGAGGTAAAGTCTAGAAGACTGAAAAGAAAGCGTGTTCTTGGATATTGCTACAACGAACAGTGGGGAGGAAGAAAACACCAGGCAGGAGCTGTCTTTGGTTTACGGAAGATTTGATTGGCTCCCCCAGGTACTATGAAACAGCTAAAGGAAGCCAAGGCTGATGAACTAAGTTCCTAGAACTGAACTGACTCTATTTAATCTATTTCCTGAACTACCAGAATTAAGGGGCCACAGCCAGCCCTGTGTACACACAAGATTCTCATTCCTGAATTAAAAATCATTTTCAAAAACTCCCAAACCAAAGAAGAAGAACAACAACAAAGAATCCCATGAGAAGCGACTCAGCAGGACCACGCTGGGTCGGGGATTACAAGTGATCTAGCCACAGCTCAAAGCACACAGGAGGAGATGGTGTGTGTAGGTTATCAGCCAATACAGTGCTATTTTGTACGTGGGCCTCTGTGGATTTGGGCATCCATGGGGATCAGGGAGTCAATCCCCCACAGATGCTGAGACAGAGCCTCGCTGCAGAGAAGCTATTCCTGTACTGCCACTCTCCAATCTGCCACCCACACTGACAGCGCCATTCTTTCAGCTACATCAGTGCCTGCGTCAGCACCACACAGCTCCTGCCTGCACCAAAACAATTTCACACTGCTGCCTTGCACTCAGCTCTCTACCCCCACCACCACTTCCTGATTTCACAGATCCTGCAGCCTACCATTCTACACACACACACACACACACATACACACACACACACACACACACACACACACACCACACACACACATTAATTTTAGAAAAAAACATTTTAAAAAGAAGAAGAAGAAGAAGAAGAAGAAGAAGAAGAAGAAGAAGAAGAAGAAGAAGAAGAAGAAGAAGAAGAAGAAGAAGAAGAAGAAGAAGAAGAAGAAAAGAATTAGGCCGTCAGCCAAGAAAAGTTGTTAAGCCCTGTCCACTGGAACTTCTCAGCACATTTGCTTTAATACCAAAAGAGGATTCATCTTGGCCAATGAGAGACCAATGAATATGCAGTGATTTGCCACTTGCTATAAAGCCTTGCCAACAATTCCCACTGCCGAGTTCTCTTCTGTTTTTATAATCAATTAAAAGGCTCAGTTCGTTAGGGGCCCTCTCCCCCTCCCTTCTGAATATGGAGAGGGAAAGCGAGTGGCTCACAGAAAAGGCACAGGGCTCTTCTGAGAATCGTCTAGCAGGCAGTCTCCTTACAGTAACACTCCATTTTAATGGTCCTGTAATTCGAAACTGACAATGGAACCCCCACTGAAGCCCTCTCTGCAGCTTCACTCGCCCTAAATAAAAATGATGATGCTGCCACAGATAGGTCAGAGCTGAGAGATGAGCATCAGCAGCTCCCCCAGGGCTGGGAGCAGCAAGCCAGGATCCCTCCCCCAGTTTCAGGAAGAAATCCACTCTTCATCCCAGCCTGGGGCTATCCACGTTTCCATTCCTCCCTTAGGTGATCCTCACTTACACACTGAGAGAATTACCCCTCCGTAGAGAGACACAGTAGGTGTCGGTTTTCTGAGAGGATTGTTCTTCCCAGAAGGCAACTGAAGCCTCTATGGTTTGAATGTTCCCTTGTGGGTGAGCCAGGGACATGGGGGAGGCAGCTTCAACTCACCAGCATGACACCATTCACATAAGTACCCAGCATCCACTCATCACTGGCAGCAGATTGAAGGTAATGTTTTAAGAGGTTTTTCAAGCTGCTGGGAAATTGTGGGCTTGAGAAATGTCCTTTAAACCTTTTGAAATTCAAATTCCATTTCAGCAAAGATGTGGAAATGGGAACCAGAGGAATGGACAGAAGATTGACAGCCCATTCACCACAGTCACCCCTTGCTACTCCTGCCACCCACGGAGCCCTTCAGAAGGGCAGTTGGGTTACTTCGCTAAGCCCCTCCCAGGGCTGGGTGTGGGAAGAAGTCAAAAGGGGCAGAGAGAGTTGACGTTAGAAACAGATTGACTGAGGGTCTGCTGAGGAGTTTCATGACCTGGCATGGTATGGAGGAGGGATGCCAGGCTGGTTGGTAGTTGAATCCAGAAACAAATATGGCTTCAAGTTATGGAAGTATAAGAAATAGTAACTGTACAGTATTGCGGGGAACAGTCTAGGTGACACCCTGCTCCACCAGTTATACCCAATCCGTTCTATAGGCATAGCTGACATCAAGATGGTGATAACGCTGGGTAATAAAATAATCAGGATAGCCAGGCTAGATCCTGAGAAAGTCACAAAGATTTAAAAATATCCACTAACCCATTTAAGTAGACAATAGCTAAATATAGAAGCTCTGAAGGACAGAATCAAACAAAGGGGTCATTCTACAAAAATGAGGCGGTGTGTCCCCCAACTAGACAGAGCAGGCTTCACAATCTTTCCTTATTAGTTAGTTACTTCTCTATTAACTGGACCCAGTAGTAGTAGCAACTAGCTTATCAGTCTGCCTGCTGTGTGAAATAAGGCAGCCCATGAAAATGTAGACCTGGTGCCTATTGTAAATACTTAAAAATATGTCAGAACTTACTGCTCTCTGTAGGAAGGACAATATATAACCCTTCCCTCCCAGGTGTGTTTGTCCTTGCCAGCCCTTACCTTCTCCCTTACTTCTCCAGAGAGGAGTGTGTTAATGATGCAGGGTTTTCCCCATAGCTACTGTACATGTCTAAAAGCTTCTGACAAGACCCCTTAGCATGTCTATGTACCTGTAAAGATTACATAAATTCCTTATTCTCTATCATTGATTTTTTTTCCATTTAATTTACCACCTTCCAAACCCTTCACAGGCTAGATGTCATTTGATATTAACTACTGATTGGAGGGAAAGTGGCTTTTCTAGATAAGTTAGTATTGGCTTTGGATGGGCAAGAAGGTCGTCTGTAATGACTATGGATGGTATGGGTTGGAGTCTGGTCGCATACACAGTTCCATGATGAAGTAGAAATGCACCAGATCTAGGCTTATCCTGTCTCTCCTTAAGCAGCCCGAAAAGGAAGTTCAGGGATTGAGAAATATCGAGTCTCTTGCTAATAGGGGAAGGAGAAATAAGGACGGACCTTCAAAATACAGACTTTGAGTTCTTGTTTCAGATTTGGCATTTTGATTTACACAGAGTCTATGACAGGAAGCAAGTGCTGGACAAGTTTGCTTTATTTTGGTAACGACACACTAAAGTAAACGTCATATTGTCTAATACCAACCTGGGAGATGTGCCAGTTACAACAGCGAAGTATGCCATAATTATGTCATTATTTAACACTTTCCGTTGACTAAGTCACGTTGTTTATAAACAGACTAAAAACAACCAGGGAAATGCTTTACTCAAATCAACTCAAGTGTGAACTGATAACTCTTGACCCACCTCACTGATTTAGTGTAGTAGTACCTGGACTAAATCAATACTACACGTCATCATGGGCTCTACACAATCCTTTATCAAAGTCACCACTCATTTACCATGCTTGAATTTCCCACTCCATAAATAGAGTACTCACATCCCTTCTCATTAGCCATCTCAGTAGTGGTCTTCAAACAGTCTTTTGTCCATGGCTGCATTCTCTATGGAACAACTTTGAAAGAAATTCAGAGAGGGAAGGAATGAGGCCAAATTCCAGTGATTAAGGCAGAGCTCAAGGAAACTGAGATGTACGTGGCGGTATTTATACACCCTCCAGATCCTCACGCGTCCTCTGTGAAGAAGTGAGCAGAGGGGCGAGAAACTGGCTCAGTTGGTGATGTGCTTCTTGTGCAGTCATGAGATCTACACTATCCTGAGCGCTCGGGAACACCAGGCATTAGGCATGAGGACATGAAACTGCGATCCTAGTGGTAGGGAGAGAGATAGGTTAGACCTCTGGGCTTACTGTTCAGCTGAGCATAGCCAGTCTGAGAAATTCCTGGCCCAGCGAAAGACCCTGCCTCAAAAACTAACATGGAGACCAACTAAGAAAGACACCTAACGTTGACCTCTAGTCGACAAATGCCCATACATCTACATGCTCATGTCCCATGGGACCACATACACAAGTCACACACACACACACACACACACACACACACACACACACACACACAAATGTAAGTCCATTTCAAGTGGGCAAGAACTGGGATGGCAACTATAGGAAAGGTTTGGATATGGAAATGTAGGGGATCCACACACAGCATTCCTATAAGTAAGGGATGTTGATCAATGAAATGAAACCATTTACCTCATGACGGAGCCCCATGCACCTCTTGCCATGCTCAAGGCATTGTACCTCAGCAGACAAAGCCTCTGTGGCTGCCCATCCTCCATTCTCTACTTCCCTTTGTAGTGCCCACAAACCTCTACTTAGAAAAATCTTATGCTCTCTCTTTATTTGTGTGACTCCTACTGATTCTTCTGATCTCAGTTTCCTCTGAAATCTTTTCTGGACCACCAGTTCAGTGACATTATGTCTTCCTTATGAGATTCTGTGCAGAGCATGCAGTCCCACATTAGTGTTTGTCATAAATATATTAACTATATCCCTTTAGTTTCAAGCCAGTGAAACCATCTTGCGGGGATTTGAGTGATACAGAAAGATGGTGTTGTTTTAAATAATCCAAGGATCAGACTAGAATCGGGTCTTTGGAAAGGACTAGAGCTAATAAATGAAAGTTCACATTTTTGCTCACTTCTGTGTATCTGCTTTACTCTCTGCCACTATAAAGCACACATCTCTGTCTCGTAGCCATATGGAACAAGACAATCCATGGCTCCAGCCATTTGCATAAAACTAAATGTCCCTGGATGACGTCCCCAAATTTCTACCATAATCTTATTGGCCCCATTTAAGTTAGGCATATGATAAAGGGATAAATTTAGAAAAGAGAGCAAGGACTATAGGATGGGCTTTTATTTCCAAAGCTGAGCAGGACAATAGGGTTTATAATTTCCCATTCATGTGTCTATAGCCTCCGCTATAAGTAGGTTTTCTAAAAGTAGGTCAGTCTGTCGTGCCTATTGTGCTACCATTGTAGCCTCACAAAATTGTGCCAGACACATAAAAGTCCTCAATTTGTAGTATGAAAAATGGCTTGTATAATTCTTTCCACATCAATGACATCTTCCAAACTACCAATCCTTCTTTCCACTTCTCTTCTATGTATCTGCCTTTCTCTCTCTCTCTTTCTCCCCCCCCCTCTCTCTCTCTCTCTCTCTCTCTCTCTCTCTCTCTCTCTCTCTCTCCTTTCCCTCTTTGCTTCTCTCCCTCCATTCCCCCATGCCCCTCCCACATAAGCCAGTGCCAACTGTGTTGATTTAGTACCATGTGTATCTTAACCTCTGTAAAAGGCTTCTCTTATCCTTCATAAACACTCTCAGAGACTTTGCACTTTGTAAGTCTTTCTGTGTGAACTAAAAATAAGAAACATCTATTATTTATATCTTGCACTGTTGCAGGCATGGTGCTTGGCATGTTACGTATTTTATCTCTAATCTTCATGGCACTCCATATTTTCTCCGAGAGTTCAGACTTATCTGAATAACTTGTTCAGGGTCACAACTAATAAATATCCCTCAACCATCTGAAGGCAAACTCTGATCTCCCTCTGCTTCCCAACCTCTCTACTTATGCAACTCATTAGTCTACAAGCCTCTCAGACCCAAATGTTCTAGCTAAATTTATGCCTATTGCCATAGAATCTAGCACATTGCATATTTCATATGAGCATACTAAGTACACTCAATAAATATTTGTGGAAGAACGAATAAATTGAACACATGAATGGATGTGTTCCAGTTAAAGAACGCGGTAGCACTCCGTATGAGGAAAGTTTTCCTCCACCTCAACATCTTTGTAGTCTTAAGTCTATGGCAACAAAATAATTTACATAAGAAAAAAGTCAACTCCAGGAAACTACAGACCTACAAAGTGGCATGCTAAATAGTAAAGACTTTTAAAGGGATCCAGCATCATGGCATATAGCTGTAATCTAAGCATTGGAAAGATCGAGGGAGAAACATCATGAGTTCTAGGCTAGCCTTGACCCTGGAACAAGTTCCAGATCAGCCTATATAGAAAGATGCTGTCTCCAACCAAGGAAACATGCAAACAAACTAAAATTTCTAGAAAAAAATATGGATGACTATATGACCTTCAGAAAAGCAAAGTAGTCAATAGGGCTTTTTAAAAAGGAAAGAAAACATTGGTAAAGTTTGTTGTATAAAAGGTCCCCCAAAAGGCACCCAAAACAATACAGGCTATAGTCATTAGTCTTGGTTGCCTAGCACAACTAGATGTTAGGACCTTATTGCCAGCACACTATTTTATTTTAAATTTTTGGATGTATATGTATTAACTTTTGCCTATGTGCATGTGTACAACACTTGCATGCCTGGTGAACATATCATAGCATCTAGAAGATGATATTGAATCCTCTAGAACTGAAGTTAGGGATGGTTATGAGCCACCACGAGGCTGAGACCAAACCTAGGTGCTCACCAAGAGGAACAACTACTTTGAACTGCTGAGCCATCACTCTGGCTCACAAATACACTTTGACTGCAGGATATAGAGAAATCAATTTTGATCCCCCCAGGAAGTTTTCTCTCTGATACCTAGTTCACAAAGCACTGGGAGGTACTGCGTAGGTTGCTGGAGGGACATTACATCAGTGGTCATATCTAATGCCGGACTCTCTGTGCTACAATCCCAACTTACCAGGCAAAATCTAGTGTAATGATGGCAAGTCAGTGTATGTGAGCAATCATCTGCTCTCTTAATTGGACTCGAGGCCTGCTCCACAGGGGAGAATTTATGCTGCCACTGCAAACACAGTCAAAACACTCAGCTAGAGAAGTCAGAGGTTCAAATGGAGAACTGATGAATATTGTTTTACTAACTATGTCACGGTGCCAAACTGCCTTCTAAATATTTATGTTCACAGATTTCTAAAGCTCTCAACTTGGGTCTGAGAAGTTTCTTATTGCAGTGGGCAGGAAGTGTTGAAAACAAGGGACAGTGAGCACTCAGCCATAGATGGGGTGTCTTTACCAACCCCCACTCCCAATCACAGCTCAAGGAATATCATGAAGAGGGAGCAAAAAGAATAGCAGAGTGACATAGCGAGCAAGAGGGTAAGAAAGAAAGGTGTAAAATGCTGACCTCTGGACATGACATGACATGACATGACATGATATAACATAACTGTTACATGCATTAAATCACAGAAACTCTGATTACCTATCTAAGACCTGCATAAGCCAGTCAAAACTTCTACTATACAATGAGAACAATGAGAAGGAGCTTCCAAGACCCCTCACCTAGTTGAGGAGCTACTAAGAGTTGCTATCAGCTGGGCAAGGGTGAGTGACTTTTCTTTAGTGGGGTAGCTACTAGTAGGTTACACATGCTCCAGTTGTTGGCCTCACACTTATGTGCATAGGGAAAGAGTGAACTAGAATCGATGGGTTATTTTTTTTTAATAGCGTGACATCAAGAGGGGATATGTTGGATGAGGTGGTATCCCACGGACGTTAGCCAAGAGTAGAGCAATGGATGTAATTAAGATACATTGTATACATGTGTGAAATTTTTCAAAGAATAAACAAATACTTTTTTAAAAATTTTTATATACCAAAGTCCTCATTAAAAATGACCTAGCACATGGTGGGGTAGAGAATAATATTTAGGACTCATATCCAGAAAAATGACCAATCAGCACATTCCAATATGCCACAGTAGAGAAAAGCAAGGGTTATGGAAAAATCTATGGAACAGTGGACACTTTTGCATCATATTGATGGCAGTGACTTCTGGTACCATTACTCAGTTAAACTGATCTTCATGCAAACACACAACACACAGCAAAAATTGTTCACAAGATTGAAAACACTTCCCACACTTCCCAACAGTGCAACAGATGAATAAATTGTAATTATAATCAGATAGCATGTTTTAGTTCATATCCTTTCTTAAGCAAATGATCTAAAAAGTTAAAAGCCCAAGATACTTATTGAGAGCAATGTCTATGAAATAAATGGATCAGGATAAGGTTTCAAGCCACACTGCCTACCTGATATTTGTAGAAGAGGGAGAGGGAAAGGAGGGGGCCCTTACACTATGTACAGGGTCATGAGGATGTCTGACTTGGACTAGTAGAGGCATCTGAAACAGAAATTGCCCAGGGAGGGGTCCCAAATATAACAGATGGGGCTAAGGCCCGAATTCTTCCTCCCAACCATCTCAAGGATGGGCTAGTTGCTACTCACAGAAAGCATGTCCTTTACCTGAGTGCTTCAGCAGATCCCAGAGGCCTCGAAGCTAGAGTCTCCTGTATAGTAGAACATTCTAAAACCAATACAGGAAAAGAAGTTACCACAGAATACAGCAACATGGAAAGGCCTTACAATCATAACACTGAAAAAAAAAAAGGTAGACTCAAAAGATTGCAGAATTCCATCCATAAGAAAACTCAAAAACCATCCACAAATAATTTATGCATTAACAGAAATACATGCCAAATAAGACTAAAGAACAAAAAACAAAAGAAAATAACAGAATTGCAGAGAGTTGTGAAGAGAATAAAATATATTTGGCAGCACAGACGACACAAATAAATATATCAAAATATCTCTATTATTGGTAAACTTCTGTTGTTCATAGGAAGCAGGTAAGACACTGTTGTTTTGGTTATTTATATAAACAACTTTTTAAAGGGTTAATAACGATCATATTTTTATTCTAGAAAGTTCTGGACAGATAAGCAATAGCTTAACACAGCACTTCTCAACTTCTAGGGGACACAAGAAAAACCAAGAGAAACAACACTGATAATATTCCCTTTCACTGGGCTTGCATTTTGCTCTGCATAGCAATGTCTATGTTATTTAAATATAATCTCTCTATAGCTCTTCCCCACACAAAGCATGTCATTCTCCCTTCTCCCTCTCCCTTGGAGAAGCCCGATCTACAAATATCCTCAAAATGACAGTGTAGTGGGAGAGCATCGGGACATGATTAGAATATGGGACTTCAGGAAGAGTAAGTGTTGGGGAACAGAAGGGAGCTGCCTAGGCCCACAGCATTTACCTGCTACTTATGCAATTGGTGAACAAATTCCAGAAGAGTGCAAGCACCGTTTGTGGCTGCTTCATTCCTGTGCAGTGACACACAGGATGAAGACAAATTAACCCATGCAGAGGAAGCAGAGTGCGGTAATGCAATGGGACATAAAGGACCTGAATGTGATCTTCGCGTGACTACTATATCGGGGCCTTTGTGGTGTTGGGCAAGTAGTTAAACATTCTGGGCTTGGGTTTCGGGTTAGAAACTGAAGGAGCTCATGCTTTCTAAGCCGCCTCTGATAATTTTGCATTCTGAGTATGAACCCGATGTACAGGTCTTGTGATTTTTTTTAAGCAAATTAGCTTTTTTTCTTAAGTTTAATAAGATGGTCAGAGCAGACACCTTGTTTAGATATCTTTCCTTTTCACCTTTTCCTTCTCTAGTTCACTCCCTATCTCCTGCTCCTTGGAAGAGAAATGACCTCTCAATCCTAACTCTAGCTGTGATGTCTATTTAAACTATGGCCCATAAAAGAGGTCCTTCACTTGCACTTGCTTGTACACATGGGCCCCTGACAGATGCTCCCTGAGAGGGGAATACACAGAGGAGGCACAGAGCAGATGGAGGTCTTTCATCCTCTAAGCTTTATCTTACTACACATGACCACTGGCATTGTGGAAGTTAACCTGGGGCCCTCAGAGAGGCTAGTCTAAGGCAAGGGTAGTACTGGCACCCTGTGGCTGACAGACACGGATACCAAGTACTGGGTACTTGCTGACACTCTAAGCCACAGACAGTACCATACCCTAAGCCTATCCTGTAAATGTCATATTATTTGAGATATATTTGCTCATTGTTAAGTCCAGCTTGATGCGTTATTTTTCTCATTTTCTGCCAAAAGATCCTGATCCAAGGGCCATGGTAATATTTACCAGGCAGAAGGATTGTGAATAATGCCTGGTGCCAGAACATATGAGTAATTTAATGTATTTATAGCAAAATACATAAATATATTAATTATGTTACTGACATATATATTAACCTTTAATCTGCAGAATTTTATTATATAGTTTAGCATAGAAGGAGCTGGAATGATGACTCAATTGTTAAGAATGCTTATTGCCAAGGTCAGTTCCCAGAACCCACATTTGGCAACTTAGAATCATCTGTAACTCCAGTTCCAGAGAATCTAACGTCATGGTTACAAGCATACATGTGGCATATATGTACATACACGAATGCATAGACACATAAAGTAATAAAGCTTGCTTTAAAAAGAGTAATATATCTCCTATACTAAAATGAGATGAATTTGAAGATTAGAACAATAATCAGACCAGCAATTTTTTTTTTTTTTTTTTTTTCCTGAGCTGGGGACCAACCAGGGCCTTGCGCTACTAGGCAAGCGCTCTACCACTGAGCTAAATCCCAACCCTATTTTTCAATTCCCAAAGCAGTATTGCGAAGTTCTCCTTTGTCTGACTCTGCCTTCTCACTACCTTAATACTATCTTATCTCCTGGCAACTACGGAAGCTGAGCAAGTCATTCGTAGGATTGCACAATCTGTTGTGTTTGTATTTGTTGGTAACAGTAAATTACAAAGAAAGTACCAAATCCTGAGGACATGCACTGAGCTATGTAGACCCTACTCACTCACAAAGGTATTATATCCACTGTCATGTTAAGCAGTGAGAGAATTGCGGCAAACATTGGAAAGTAAGTGGTTCCTCGACTGGAATTGGTCATCATATAAGTAAGCTCTGGGACTCCATTTAATCCAGACAGCAACCTAAATAGAAAAACAAACAAACAAACAAAAACAAACAAAAAAAAAAACAAAAAAACATGGCTTCCCTCCAACATGTTTATCAGCTGATTTTAAGCAAAGCCTTTCTGGCAGTGACTAAGGTCTAGATATGAAAATGGTTAAGAAAAGAGATTGCTGTCTTGACAGGAAGTGCTTCCATGTCAGGATTTATAGAAGAGACCAGAAGTCCTTCAAGATACACCTGTCATAGCCAACCCTTCACTTTCTTTTTGAGCAAAATGGGTGAATGTTCTTTCTTATCTTCTGTTCTCTGTGTAAATGTAGCTCTTAACTGGCTTACACTCTTTGAACTAAGTATATCACTACAGTAAGTACTTAAGGCACAGAACAAGATGGCTGGTCTCCTAGACTCTTTCCCTTTCATCTCGAAGTCATAAAAGAAAGAGCTTTCAATGTATAATTGGGTACTAAGTCTAAGTCACACCCTTCCACAGTCAGGAAAACCAATTGATGATTAGTAATGCACATGATGTACTCTCTAAAGGCTTAGGAAGGAGATAGACTTCTGAAGAAGCAGGAGTGCAGAGAGTGTGAGAAAAGAGGGTAAGAGAGGGTTTTCTGAGTGTGTTTGAGTGTATGTGTTTGTGTGTGTACACTCATGCCTATGCATTATCAGAATATGTTGAATATATTTGAAATTGTCAAGTACATTTTTTAAAGTCTTAAAGAGATGCTCATACCTGTTCTATAGGTGAGGACCTATTTGCTAACTATCTTCCTCCTCTATCCACTTGCCATAGAGAGCAAGTGATGACATCACTAGGACCTTTTATTTAAAAGAGCACTCACAGGATGCAGGCTCTACCCTCGGGACCTAGCTGCCTGCCTAAGACCCAGCTATCACAGTCTCTTCAGGGGATTAAGGTGTCAAAGTACAAATTTAGGAGGGGCACATTCAGATCACAGTACTTCCTTGAGACCAAACCAGAAGGCTGTAAAGCTCTGTCTTCATACTGCTCATCAGGAAGTAGGAGAGCAGTTTAAATATCACAAAAGTCGAAGAACTTGCAAAACCTTTTCTCAGCATGAATGCACTAGCTCGTTGAGTAGCATTATAGTCTCCCAGTGGGGTAAAGCTCTTATTTCTCCTCATGTTCTCCAATACACTCAACACTAGTGCATTGAGAGTAAGTGCAGAAGTTACTCACGGTAGTTGAAGACCTTTTTACAGTAGTAACAGCTTGTTTTAGTCTTAAATGTGAGTCTTAAATGTGAGTCTGGACTCACCCACATAAACAGAGAGAGGCTAGTTTTTTTTTTTTTTTAACATTAATAAGAAGTTGGACAAAGAATGTTAAAATTGCAAATAATAACTTTTAAAATGTTTCATTTAAATATTTACAATGTCAAAACATGTTAAATGTAACAGTAGGGGTGCAGTATCCACAACAGCCTGGAGAAAGTTCTACACAACCCGTAAAGTCATTTTTTCAACATACAAATTGCACGTGGCAGACAGAGAGGAAAACCTAATATCAAAAGAAGCAGAAGGCATCTCAACCGGATAAAATATGTGACTTTGCAATGGTTAATTGATAGGTTAAGTAATGGGAGTAGGATGAGGGGGAAAATATATGGGGACAGCTAAAATTAAGGGCTCCTTGTTAGGTCTGTCCTTGTTGGGGGAAGTGTTTAAATACTGAAGTCAGGCCCGGTGTCTCTCTTCTTCCTGCTTCCTATGGGTCTGGATGCGGAACTCTCACTTCCTCCAGCACGTCTGCCTGTGTGCCACCATGCTTTCTACCATTCTGATAATGGACTGAACCTCTGAAACTGTAAGCCAGCCCCAATTAAATGGGTTTCTTTATAAGAGTTGCCATGGTCAGTGTTTCTTCACAGCAACAGAACATTGACTAAGACACTGAGTACTCGAATGCGTGGGTTTCTGTGTCTGTATCTGTTTCCCGTGCCTTTTCTCGAGTTCTTTTCCTTCTGTCAGTTTGCTTTGTCTTCTTCCAATGTGTTTGGTTTTGTTTAATTTATCATCCCTTAAGCGTATTTGTTTTCTAATGAGAGACAAAAAGGGGTGTACCCAGATGGGAGGAGAGGTGAGGAGGGATTGGGAGGAATAGAAAGAGGGGAAATAATAATCAGGATTATTATATGAAAAAAAATCTATTTTGAATGAAATTTTAAAAAATCGAAATTATAGGTATCAACTTCAGTGGTCCAGGATATGAGCAGTTGAAAAACTTTTCTTGGGCTGTCTGGGAAGGTACTAAGTGAGAATGGCACTTGAATCTGAAGGCTTCGTAACATATATTTTCCTTAACAGCAGGAGTGGGAATCATCTAATCTGTGGAATGTCTCTAAACAGACCAAAGGACTGTGGAAGCAAGGTTTCTCTCATCTCTCTTCTTCCTTTCTTATCTCCCTCCCTGCTATAGATTGCTCTTGGTTTGAACCAACCATTTCTAAGGTATGAACAATTAAAGACCATCAGAATGCTAACATTTGTTCAATATTTATTTACAGCAAGTAAGAATTTTCATGTTTGGGGTATGATAATGTAATAATAGTTAACTACATTAAAATTTTGTTCTCTTTGAAGGATACAAGCTGACATATTTACAGATTAAATGGTATGTGGATGGTGATTTATTTAAAAATAATAGAAGACAAGTGTTAAAAAGGACTATTATGAGCTGGTCCATTACTGAAGCCAGAAAGTATGTATACAAGGATGGTATTCAGTTTATTTTACTGCACTTGAAATTCTCCAGAGGAAAATATCTTTTTAAAAAATGTATGTAGAACTTTAAAATTCTGTTTTAAATAATTTTATCTAGAATTATGATACTCATCACTAACTTGAGTCTTGGTTATAAACTTAGTAGACAATTTTGAGCAATCTACAGGACCATTAAATTCTTGGAAAAAGAAGATAAGCAATTCTAGCCTCACAAAGCCTCACACTTACTAGAATTTATATGTTTAATAAGAATATCAAAAGCATTATACACTCTTAATACAAATGCATTTTCTTGTTTCATCCTTTATGTTGAGAATGAACACTAATATAAAAGTGGGAACTATAACAGGGCAGTTCAGGAAATGTAGAAAAGCAAAACAAAAATATAAATTTTCTGAATGAGAAATTTGCTCTTTGAATTTCTTATATTGAGAACAAGCAAAAAAAATAGACGTGTAGAACATCGCACATGAAATTATTTGACAGCATATTATATGTTTGATGTAACTATTCATCAAAACAATGAAAATGGGTAAAATAACTAACTATTAGGCCCTCAATTTAAATTAGTCTAACCATACCCCTGCCTGCTCACATCCTTGGTATCTGAATGCTAATGACTTGCTCATCCTGCCCATGAGCGTGTGAGGGCTCAGAGTGACTGGTACCCTGGCCCATGCTGGCATGAACTGATGGGGACAGCTGCCAAGAGACAGGTTATGATAACTGTTGTTAAATAGTGTACTACCCCTTTAGAAGACAATTAGCCCAAAAGTTTGAAACACTTTTATGAATTAAGAGTATAATACAATTCTGTAGCTGTAATGATTTTAAATATTGGAGAAGTATTGAGAAAGAGAGGGTGGTCTTGGTCTGAGAATTCCATTGGCTGGATTGGCGAAGGGAAGTCATTCCTGGTTCATGGCTATGCAAGATAATAAACACAAGAATGAGGTGTTCACATAGTCTGTGAGACTCTGATTAATGGAGTCAAGTGCCAATCAATTTTGGCTTTGAGTGAAAATCTACGCTGGCTTAGTTTCATCCTGTTAAGTGCCTTGTTCAGGAGCTGAAACATTACAGCCACACCATGACTAGCAGAGGAAATGAAACGGAAGCCTATAAATTGCAGAGTATAACAGGAATGCAAATTCAGAGAACTAAGCATAGTTTTATATCAGGCTTGTACAGTAAAGGTGACTTAGGTAGACCCAGGGGCCAGGGATCTGTGTGCCTGTGTGCAGGCCTCTAGTGGTCATTAACTGTGGAGAGGGAAAATATGTGACATAACCCTTGTAAGTAAAAAATGATTAAGGTATTCCTTGTAGCTATTTCTGTATGTCATAAAACCAGCAGGATTTTCAGAATAGGCTCATAGGTTTTATCCCAGTCCTCCCTGAAGCAAATTAAAGGGCTGAGACCCGTAGAAATTTATTGGTCTGACAGGGTGAGAACAATACCAAAGGGGACACACACACTCCCGGTGACTCATTTGAGCCTCTGTCTAAATGCAAAGCCCGGACTTACTGTTTTGAAGTCTGCTTTTGGTCGACTGTTTAAGAGTGAAGGGATTAGAAGAATCAGCCATTGATCTCTTGCTTCTAAGGCTAACAAAGAATTCCCCATCACCACACCCAGAACCTATCCTCTACACCCACAGCATTTTAGCAGCAGCAGCAGCATACAAGGGAGGCTTGTTGCTTTCTCTGTGACGACCTGAAAACTGTATGACATTCTAAGTAGGGGGTAAGTGGGGAACCGAAACCTCGGAAATATTTTTTTAAGATCCCCTTGTAACGGGCAAGTTAGAAGTTGTTTTGGATGGTGTGCTAAATGGAACAGAACCTCTTTAAAACAGTGTCCTGTCCGCCAATCAAGAGGTGTGACTTACTGAACGGGGAGATACAAACATTGGTTCCAGTCTGAACAGCTCCAGGTGCAAGATAAGGTATCTTCATGGCGTTGGCTGTGAAGCCAAGTGAAATGAGTATTTCACAACCTGCTTGGATGAACGCTTGTGATTACAGGAATTAGGGATAGAGTGAATATGATGTTGATGAAGGTGAGATACAGTGACACTGTAAAGCACCTGATCGTGAAAACAAATACGCTGACCTAATACTTCTCAAGGAGTGGTACCTCCCACAAGGAGTGATCTTGGGACGCTGGCTGTGAGAATAAACAGGTTGCAGCAATTCCAAAGAAGAGCTTTTGTCCCTTTTTGCTCAGTCGCTAGGGATAACAGCCTACTGGTTTGAACATCCTCAAGAATACAAATGCTTTGAAACATATAGACTTTTGCTTTTGAAAAATAAAAGTTTGCTGAAAGCAAGTCTAGAGACTGAGGTAGTGAATAAAGCTGAATAATGCCAGATTGATTTGAAAATAGGTTGTAAATTGGCTAAAACAGGGGAAACTTTGAAGTCCCTTGAAACTTGGCCTGGAGTCAAGTACAAAGAATTACAAAAACTAATAATAATTTGCTGGCGTGGGAGTGAAGATTGCCAGTCACTTTTTGAAGGTGAAATAGATAAGCTGCACTTTGTAACAAAAATGCTATATATAAAAATAATGATATTACATACCTATTGTGAAATGGTAACATATACCAGGATACAAAAGGTACATAACCTTTGGTTTAGCAATTTCATTTTATAGACCTATGTCTAGATACTAACTAAGATAAACACGCAAAACTATCCACTGCCAAATTGGTAAAGATAAAAAAATGAAAACATACTAATTGGTTAAGTAAAATACACTAGAGTTGCAGCAGGAAACATGGAGTTGTTCAAGAGTGAAAAAACGCAGAGAACACACATATTTATATGATGTGTCAACTACAATCAAATGCTGGCTTTTAGAGCCTTCATGAAACAGGGTTTCATTTCAAAAGAGGAGGGCAGTTATTGGTTAGTGATGCCTACGACATCGGGATGAAGAAAACAGTGGCCCTAATGATTGGGCTTATGCCTTCCCTCAGTAGCTGAGTTGAGGTCAAAATGCATAGCTGTGTAGAAGGAATTTAAGGGGGATTTTCAACCAGGAATAGACTTGTTAGAAAAGTTGAAAGAGGAGATAAAGAAAGTAGACATAACAGCTACAAGAAGCCACTACTATCCATAGGACTAATGTCAACTGGATAGTTGTGGCCTATGGTGCCCAAATATACCGAAAGCCAAAGCCTGGTGGCTTGTGTTAGAATTACAGGAGGGATGGCATTCTACCAAAGGAGCTGTCTTCTTGATGTCATATCCATGTAGTCACACAGAGCCTTTACACAGTGGGTTCATGTTCTGCACTTTCCATTTTTACATGCTTTCGTACTTTTGAATGGGCAAGCCTTAATTATGTTTGTTCCTAAGAAGTACACAGACAGTGAAACAGCCTTTTAGACTTCCATCTGACAATGAGGGCTTGCTTAGAGAACCTGTAGCTATAGCTCATTGTTTTTGATCAGTGAAGAAGCTTTGAACAGACATCCACTCGTCAATTCAATCGTGTCAAGTGGTGGGGAGAAAGCCTAAGATGATAATTAAGAAAATAGAGCTTTGGTTTGGCACCTAGGAGGTCTTTGTGGAGGTTGTGAAATAGTGTCAGTAAATGATTGAAATCTAAACCTTGTTTCTATGTGTGGATGAAGAAATACAAGTAAAAATTGAGAGACCAAGCAAAGGAAGCTATAGAATGCCATCATCTCAGGGTGTTCTAGCCATCAGGGAAAAATGGGTGTGGCTTTATGCTTGCCAACTAATGCTAGCCCAGGATGCTTTCTAGAGTGGGCTTGGAGAATTGGACCAAAAGTGGTTCGTGATAGTTTTGTTTTTCTTTTCAAGGGTCTGGTAGTTGTGCAGTTATTTAGAAAATACAGTGCTCGGCTGGAGAAATGGCTCAGTGGTTAAGAACACTGACTGCTCTTCCAGAGGTCCTGAGTTCAAATCCCAGCAACCACATGGTGGTTCACAACCCTCTGTAATGAGATCTACAACATCTGTAATGAGATCTGATGACCTCTTCTGGTGTGCATGAAGACAGCTACAGTGTACTCATATATAATAGATAAATACATGGAAAGAAAGAAAGGAAGGAAGGAAGGAAGGAAGGAAGGCCAGTGCCTGAACTGGGAGTGAGATATACACCCCATTCTAGCCCCGTCTTCGCTCCCTGCCTCCTGCCCGTCCTTATATCTGGATTTTGTTGACTGAAGAGAAGGAAGTTTCCAGATATCCTGAGTGACTGGGCACACACAGTAAGAAAATAATATAGAACTTTCATTTTTAAATTGATTTAGTAACACAAAATATGTGATTTCTGTAGCATTTTTCTTAAGAGAAAAGCTTCAAATGCTGAATAAATGATTGTTCAAAAGCCAATTTCAGTTCAAAGCGTCTAGATTAAGGAGTTCTTATCAGGAGTTTGAAATCCACCACTCTCAGCTTTTAAAGGGGCTTGAAGATTTTTATGTATATCAGAATAGAGTGTGTTTTTATAATGCTTAGGAAAAAAAACATTTAGGAGACAATCAAGCTTTCGCCTTTTCTGTCATTTCTTCCCTTTATTTTTAATGCCCTGAGAGACATTGCTACACAGGAGGAAAATGATACTTGATGCTAAATCGTGGTGCAACTACCTTCAAACGACTGACTCCCACTGGATCCCTTTCTGAACAAAGAAGTCAGAAACAGGAAAATGTCCCTCAGTTCTCTAAGTACTCCACCATCAAAGGGACTATTCCACAAGTCAACAAGAAAACTCTTTGGAATTGAGAGAAGACAGCATATATGGCTGCCGGGTTAATTTCACAGTGGTGATTCAGGAATACAATCCTAATCTCTCTCTCTCTCTCTCTCTCTCTCTCTCTCTCTCTCTCTCTCTCTCTCTCTCTCTCTCTCTCTCTCTGTGTGTGTGTGTGTGTGTGTGTGTGTGTGCACACAGGAGTCCCACTGGGTATAGCCCAGTTTTTCCGTTCTTTATGATGCACCACAGACAAGCCTGCGGTCCCCTGAGCTCTGTTTACCCGCCCTTATCACCTATCTGCAGTCTGCTCAACTGCCAGGCATGAGACTCAGTGACAAAGAGACATAAACGGGATGTTTTCCTTGAAAGGTATCAGTGAAATGTTACATTGTTGCCCCTATTGAGGGCAGAAAAGGAAGATTCTTGAAAGGGTGTCAGATTATCTTCTTTTGTCAGAGGTGAAATGGATAATTAATTTGCATCTCAGCCTTCCACAGCCAGTTTACACCTGTCTGGTAGAATAAATTAGACCCCGTGAAAAACATCAGCTCCTTTGTTTAGATTTTGCTCAAGGAAGTCTTAGAAAATGCCAGTGTTTCAAAAATATTTAAAATAACAGATATCGGGTTCCTGCTGCCACCATTTTCAGACCGATGGTCGCTAGTATCATGAAGGCTTGCTTGAGTGATTCCCAAGGAGCCAGCAGAATATGGCCTCTGAAGATGCTAAACAGACAGGAATGTGAAACGGAGAGAGGGCTGGGGAAGACTCGAGGCAAAGAACACTGGAGAAAGCGAAGCTATCGTTAACGAGATGTGAAGAGATGGCTTTGTACAAAGAAAACCTAAACTTTTCAACTTGTCTTTGAATTAGGGATCTGATGTCAATATTCCAGAGTGGCAGGGAAAGGAACGGCAGATTATAGGATGAGCAAAAGTTAGAAAAGGGAAGGAAAAATCAAAAGGCAGTCTGTGGATATGTCGCACAAGTTTTCAAAGGCTTAAAACGTGGCTGGGAAGATGGTTCAGCAGGCAAAAATGGGTATGAGGGTCTGAGCCTGATCCCCAGAACCTTCTGTAGAAGCCAGGATTGGTGGCACGCACCCACAGTCCCAATGCTGGGGATATGGAGACAGGCAGATCATAGGGGCTCTCACCAGGAAGTCAGTCTAGCCTTGAGCTCCGAGCCAATGAGAAACCCTATCTGAGAAAATAATATGGACAGTCATTCAGGAAACCCAGAAGGTTGACCTTTTGCCTCCACACGTGCGCGCTCGCGCGCACACTCACACACACACACACACACACACACACACACACACAGGAACAAAGGTATAAAATGTGTCTGAGCAGACTCTTTAGATAGCGGAATACAGGTATTCTTAAGCATGGCGAAATGAAAGTACACCAACCCTACCAAGTTTAACAAAGAAAATTGCATGAACGTACAGAGGATGAATTGTAAGGTAGGATATTCTCGGTCAGAATCCAGTGAGGAAGACTGGGGTGCCACAGCTATGGGCTGGTTAGCCGGGGGCTAGGACGGAACGGGGACACCCACGCAGGGGCAGAAAGAAACAGAACAGAGGGTAGAGTCTGGAGCACGGTGGTCAATGACAATAAAAAGATAGGAAGAAAGGGAAGATGCCACTAAGGTTTTATTGATGCCTTCTGATGCTGTCCACTAAATCAGGGTGGACAAAATGAAGAAGGGACTTTGCAAAGAGGTAGATGAAAATAAAGCCAGAAAGCACGGCTTTCTACCATGCAAGTAGATGGGACCAAGAGACTTGTGAGCAGGCAGTTGGAGCCTTGGAGAGAGGTTGGTTGAGGTGTTGGGATGAGACATCTCTGTTGTTGTTGAGACAGGGTTTCTCTGTGTAGCCCTGGTTGTCCTGTGTTTATAGCAGTTGTAGACCATATCTTAGCGCTGTGAGTCAAAAGAAACACTTCCTTCCTTAAGCAAGTCTGTTGAGTATTCTGTCGCAGCAATGAGAAACGCAACCAATACAAATGTATATTTTAGGGGCGCACTGTTTAAATACAAAAATGAGATAAAGCCTCGAGATTTCCTACTGCTTCATCATATAGAATGCCTGCCCTTAGAGAAGGGGAGAAGGATGAAAATCTTGAGAAGATTCCTTTGGGATGGGGAGGGGAAAAAAAAAAAAACAACAAAATTCAAATGCCTTGCAAGCCAAAAGAACATCCTTCACTCACTGTGAACGACTTTGCTATAGGAATGAGAGTGGAAAATCAGAGGAATCCGAATGACAACACACGCAACAGAAATGTAGCTAACTCATGCTACAAAAATGTAGCCGTCTAAGATGAATGAGGTGGTCAGTTGGATTTGAAAGGCAGGCACGATGTTTAAAGTATACACTTAGAAAAAAGAGAATTCCATATAAATGAAGCCAGGGGAGATGCCAGAGATAAGACCGGTCATCAGCCAGCGGCTCAGCTACTGCAAAGCGCCTGCGAGCAGACAGTCAGGTCCCATCACAGGTTTTGGCACACCCTATGTGGTTCTCACTTGAACAAAGTTGTATCCTGCCCCTGCCCTCCTGTTAGAGCTGGCTGACATCCCGAGCCTATCTCTCCAGGAGGTTCGTGAATCCTAGAAAGCAACCTTACCCAAAGCTAAGAAGGCTCGGTCAAGCAGCTCGTGAGGAGAGCAGGTACCGGGCAAAGATCCACACACGATGGAGCCGGGCAGCCAAACAAACCGACTTGAGGTCTGGGGACCCTGCAAACCTGAAGAGGCCCTCATGGAAAGTCTGGCTTGGAAGAAAGACATTTCCGGAAGAAGCCAGCTGCTAGAGCAACCCTGAAAAGGAATTGTTCAAAGTAGCCCAGGCCCCCATTAGCCAGAGGCAAGAAGGCGGGGGCGGGGCGCGGGGTGGGGTGGGGGTGGGGCGCAGATCAGATGAATAACAGTTTCTGAGCAGCACTGGGGCCACAGTTAAGATCCGGAAGTCCTGATTTGTAGCGCATCCATTTATATATAAAAATTAGACCGTGTACATGAGTACTGGCTGTCTAGCCAAGAGCTAATGCACATATGCAATATTTTGTCTCCAGTAATGGTACTTAAATTTTTTTTAGTAAACTCCAACAGTCAAACACGATTTTAAATTGACCTCCCTCCTGGTGCTGGTGCATTTAGCAAATGCCTTTTCCTCGCTCAGCATTTCTTGTTAGGTCCTAAAAACCAAACAGAATTGATTTGTTTTCCTCGGCCAGTCTAGAATCACTCCATTCATGAAGCCGTGTTTTTGGAAGAAAAGAAAGGGGCAACGAACTGGCTTTGATTTGGGGGCAAGAAAAATAACCTTTTCGATATAGATCTGGTGGGCATAAAGTAGCTCACGTTGTCTTTGTGAGTGGCCCACAAAGAAACACTGGAAATAGGTTGGCTCTAAGCCGGAGGAAGCACCTTCATTTGTCCTTAAGTCTGTGATGGCTGTCAAACTCCTACCTGCCTCTGAGCCCCTGCCCTCCTGTTGGAGCTGGCTGACGTCCTACTGAAGAGCAGCAAACACAGAAAGGAGGGTAAACAGATGGTGATTTGGAAAACATTTTTCCCTAGAGGGGATTTAAAAAAAAATCGTATTCTCACATAACCAAATAGGAAGCTCCTGAACTATTGTACGTAAAGCAAATTGGTGGGAGACAGAGACCATTATTTGGGAGAGGGGGACATTTTTAAGATGTTTTCATCTCCACATCTCTCTTTAAAGAAAGCATAACAAGCATTTCCCAGTGAACCTTCACTGAAGACCCCAAATGGCAGGCATCCCTTTGTGCTAATGGTCCATTAGGGAAGGACCATTGGTTTCTAATACCAAGATGCTTGTCTTCAGGCCACTGGTAGAAAGCCCCGAGGCTCCGGCTGAAGAGGTCAGAGCAGTCAATGTAAGCCTCCTAGAACACGCTCTGCACTCAGTCTTCATAATGCCAGCAACAGAAGCTCCTCTTCCCGGGCTCTGGATCTGACCCTTCAATGCTCTTATTTAACAAATCCCCCTGGCCTTCAGCAGGAGGAGATATTATTCTGGTATTCGTGGGAGGCCATGAAACCACACAAGCATTAAATCACAGTGCCTGACGGTGGCAGTGAAAGAGAGAATCCAGACCTCAGATCAGATTGGAGCCAGAATTCAAAGGAGAAAGCAAAGCCCCTTCTCCACGCCATCCCCAACCCTCCTTTTAAATCCCACTCCAGGCACTGCCTTTCCTTCCTCTGCCCAAAGGCTCCAATTTCTAAACAGTGGTTATGACTATTATGTCTTTTTTATCGATGCTATTATGATACAAGAAGCTCCGGGAGCTAGGCACTCTTGCATGCCTTAGCGCCGATGTCCTGTTGAATTTTCACTTGCCCCGTGAACATGTGGAGGTGTGCAGCAGCTAATGCATTTCAAATGTAATACAATCCTCCATCCACACAAAACCTACGATGGGGTCGCCATTAACTTCCTACCTTTCACTCTAGTGAGCTGGTGTTTAGAACAAGAAAATGCTTTTGGCTTTTGGCCACCAAAAGCTATGAGGCATACCTTAGAGAGCGACAAACGAGAGCTCTGGAATCAGTCTCTGAACCCACTCTGAGCTACGGACATACCCTAACTTCCTTCTTAGGTTTTTCTGCCACGGTACTAAGGAAACAGCCAATTAAAGACTTTTTCCTAGGTCCACAAAATAGGAAGAGGAGTGTTAGCATGCTCGACTGACCAAGGAACAACTTCGGGTTGCATTCTGAATGAAAGCCTTTTAATTATATAAACATAACATCAGAAATGGACCACATACAATGAAAATAATGAGAGTCATTCATACCTGTGAAGGTGTGTTTAGCCCATAGCTGTCTTCTCTGGGCTCCCCTCTCAGTTCCACTCATACTCTAATAATCACAATGGTCAATGTCTGAAAATGGTTCAGGACCAAGGAATGTAAAGATTATCATTCCTGAGACTGGGGATGCTGCTCAATTGTGCGAGCATTTGCATACTGTACTTGAGGCTCTGGATTTGATTCCTGAGCACTGCATAAAACTAGGCACACTTGCGACTCCAGCACTTGGGATATATTGAGCAATGGACCAGTATTTCAAAGCCATCCTCGGCTACATAGCCAGAGCCTTGGGGTTTAATATAAGTGGCCTGAAGATGAATACCTTGGTACGAAGAACTAATGCAATAAGGCTTGATAAACAAAGCATCTTTAAACACACAGGAACGTGGATCTCATTCTGTTTTGTTTAGTTTTGTATTTGATAGGATTTTTCTGCGCTGTCCATGCTAAACTGGAGCTCGTTACCCTCGTACAGCAGGAGTCTTGATAGAACTCTACCTCACTTAACCCAGCTTCCCATCTCTTACCTAATAAAATATAATGCCCTGTTTTATCATGTAAATGTTTCAATGTAAGTATGGCTAGTAAGGGGCTCAGTGGGTAAAGAGGTTCTTGATACCAACCTGATGTTAACCAGAATTGGATACCAAGAACCAACAGGACGGAAGGGTAGAACCAACTCATGAAAGCTGTCTTCTGACCTCCGTGTGTGTGTGTGTGTGTGTGTGTGTGTGTGTGTGTGTGTGTGTGTGCGTGTGCATACATCTACATGCACAGAAAGACAAAATACAAACGAATGCAATAAAATCTCCTTGAAAACTAAAATTTGATATGCTACCGACATGTGCCCCATATATATACAGTCACCAAGACCAGGTAAGATTTATGAAACTAAGAAGTGCATCCTGACAGGAACCGGATATAGATGTCTCCTGAGAGCCAGAGTCAGAGCATGTCAAATACAGAGGCGAATACTAGCAGCAAACCACTGAACTGAGAACAAGACCCCCGTTGGAGGAAAAGGAGCTGAAGGGGCTTGCAACCCCATAAGAATAACAATGCCAACCAACCAGAGCTCCCAGGGACTAAACCACTACTCAAAGAGTACACATGGACAGACCCATGGCTCCAGCTGCATATGTAGCAGAGGATGGCCTTGTTGGGCACCAGTGGAAGGAGAAGCCATTCATCCTGCCAAGGTTGGACCCCAGTGAAAGGGAATGTTGTGGGGAAGGGGGGTGGATGGGGAGGAGAACGCCCTGTAGAAGAAGGTGAGGGAGAGGGGATAGGGGGCTTATAGACAGGAAACTGGGAATAACATTTGAAATGTACATAAAGAAATATCCAATAAAAAAGTGCCTAAGATTAAAAAAAAGAATAAAGACAGTGGCCAATGATGTAGGTCAGCTGGTAGAGGACTTGTCCCCCATGTACAAAGTCCTGTGTCAGTTCCCCATCTCTCACAAACTGGAGCTAGAGGCATGGCAGCATATACCTGTAACCTTGGCATTTGTGACAGAGATGGGACAGGATCAGAAGTTCAAGTTTGTTAGTGCTACTACATAGTGAATTAAAGGATGCTCTGGGATACATGAGACTTGATTGAAAAAAATCAATCAAACTAAAGAATATGAACAAAGGTAGAATGTGCTTTACCAGAAAGCATCCGCTTATGTCAACCTGGACATCATATAGCACGCTAGAGCCATAGCACATCCAAACAGACTTAACTTTTAAAAAATGAATAAGAATAGCAAAGAAATAGCACTCTAAGTCAAGTCCAGCTACAAGGAGCTACCCTGTCTCTATGGTCATACTGGCAGACTTGCAATAGCTGCAGTAGGACTACAGCGCTCCCATTCCCAAGTCACTGACCGGTATAGTTCTCACTGCATCCGATTATTCCTGAACTACTGCTCTCACCAGTTTAGGTGTTTCTGATGCATTGTTAATTCTTAACAAGCATCAGAAAGCCTCCACTGATAAAGAAGTTTATTGTAGCTTCAAAAGGGTTATTAATTTTTTTTAATTTGGGCAAAAGACACACACACATTATGAACAAATCTTATTTTTATCTGATTTTCTCCTATAAAACCAAACCTCCCTCATCAGCAGCAAATGCTGGGAAGTTTAGAACCTAAATATGTTTATTCAATGACACTCACCCAAAGAGAGGGGTTGTAAGGAAATTATCATGTCTTGAAGGACATCATTCCTGAAATGTCAGTCAGCCATTACAACATTTGCTCCTCTGGTGGTATTCTCAAAATGGATTATTGTCTCTGAATTTTTAATAACAATTTGGCGGTTCAAAATACTGACAGTGATATATGACAGTGGCTGTAAAGAAGTCTTCTGGCTTTCTATATTACATAAACAGAACACAATTCTATCTCGGTAGGCAGTGTCAGAATCATTCTCAATGAAGATAATGTCGAATCTATCTGCCAAGAGAAGGTCAAAATCATATGTAGAAAATAAATCACGACTAACATAGCATTGGCTAAAGGTTAAGGATCTAAAGGACAAACACGTATTTGGAAGCACAAATCACCCCTCATACGATACTAATTTAAACATCCCTACCTCTGGAATGGTGAAGAACCAACTCAGATAGGTACCCATTTTTTCCAAAACTACTATAATGCTGAAGGGAACAATGAATGAAAAGTGTAGCTGTGAAGGATGCTGGGAACTCAGAGCTCTATCAGAGTTTTGATTATTTTGATGGTGTCTCAAGACTAGCTTTTAAACCTGTTTCTTTGCACTTGTTAAAATCTAATCAGTGTGTATGTAGACTATAGAAATGACATTCTAGTTCTATTCTATATATATATTTATTATATATATTATATATATATATATATATATTTACAGCCATATATGACTGTTGCATCACTGAATAAAACATACTGGATGTACACAGCTTAAGAGGTAGGAGATTATGTGTTTCCTATCAGTTTCAGAGGATTCTCTCCACAGGTGCTTGATCCCATGTTCTTGTGACGAACATACTGATGGCATGGTGACATTCTGGAGCATAGCAGTTTGTGCCATGCAGATAGGAATCAGAGAATGAGATGAGCAGGCAGGGATTATATACTTCCAAGAATCCATGCCTAGTTAGCGACTTATTTTCTCCAGCTCTGTCCTACTTCTAAGTGTCCAGAACATCTCA
This sequence comes from Rattus rattus, assembly GCF_011064425.1. NCBI lineage: Eukaryota > Metazoa > Chordata > Mammalia > Rodentia > Muridae > Rattus > Rattus rattus. The sequence continues at coordinate 151,068,106 of NC_046157.1, forward strand.
AGACAATATTATTAACCAAATACCAAACATTCAAAAACTAAATCTTTAGAGGAATTTCAAATTCAAATCATACAGTGGCATACATACATAAAGAAGTGGTAATAGTGGATTCAGAGCATAAGGACCAGTCTTGATAACTTCTCCAAAAAGGACTCGGTCTTTCATTCTGAAGCCTTGAATACTGAAAGGAGCTGAGATCCTTTTCTGTCTGGTATCTCAATCTCTATAAAGTAGTGGTATTCCCTTCTCTGGTACTAATGGTCTAAGATACAGCATTCCCTTCTGGTCTCTAAGGGTACTACTCACAGATGTGGTACACATATACACAAGTAGGCAAAAACCACTCATATACATATAATGAAAATCAATAGCTCTTTAGAGAAAATAGCAGGTGTCAGATAGCTGTGGTTCCTCCAGGTCACCCTTGGTTTGTCACCATTTCTTGTGAACTTGAAATTCAACACTCCATGTTATTTTACAATTTGGAGTAGGCGCTGAGGGCAGAGGGAAGAAATATGTATCACATCCAGGGAACCTATATAGATTTGCATAATGTTGGTCACATTGACTAATAATTGGATATCCATAGCCAATCAAATTTTAAAACACAAACATTCTCTTCTGGCCAGTCCTACTTTCTTGTAAATGTCTCAGGCTGTGACAGACACTGTGTCTGGAAATGATAAATTATATGTGAGTCTGTCTCTGGACTATCACCATTCAGATCTTCTAATAATACCTGCCATGTTAGATGGGTTCTCAGACAGTAGGGAAGCAAATTGTACATTATCCTAATAGATTAAGAAAATAATATCCCATTTGGATCATTTCCTGGGCCTCTATCCAAACCATGAGATAGTTTTGCTAGTCATTAAATGTATAGGAGGAAGGTGGGCTTTTTACTCATAACTCTATTGCATTTCTAAAGGGCACTATATTCATTTCTTTATGAGTGTAATCTAATCAGGAAAATAATTGATTCATAGGAGGGTTGCTCCCTTGACAAACCTGCCATTGTTTTAGACCGCAATTGCTATCCAAATCCCATTTCAGATCTATAGTTTACACATGGACACTAGCAAACAATTATTTTCAGGAAATACTTTAAATATTTACATTTGCTTCTTTAACCATTTCATCAGTCTGGACATTTTGCAACGTGGGTCTGATCTATAAGCATTAGAACAACTAAAAGGAACTAAGGTTTGGGGATGAGTAGACAGGCAACTTATACCTAAATGAATACTCTTCAGGTCCTGAGCCAATATCTGATGAAATAACTACCCATTATTGTGACATTTAGTCTGCGCATCCATTAAGCAATAATGACAATACGGTAGTGACTCATGAGCATACTTTGTGGGTTATTGTACTGCTAATTTTATGTCTATGTGACAGCCAGTCTTGTCACAAAGACAAATATATTTACTGGCTCTGAATCCAGCACTTGCCATGGAGATTTTTATAATTAAATTCATAATCAGAAGACCCATGCCGTCATGCAGAATAATGTTTGGTTAACAATTTTGATGGTTGTTTAGATTTGTAGGTATCTTTTTCATTCATCACAAGAGTTTGCTACATGCCATGAATCTCAACTTCTACCTACTAGCTTTCCTAAAGTTTGCCAATATCTTGGATAACCATGAAATTGTGTTGATTTAATGGGTTTATGAGTTCACTATCTCAAATAAATGATTATTAATAAAGATGTCACTGGAAAAATATTTTATATCACAGTGTCAAAAAGCTTTCTTCAGCTTAAAATACAGTTTTAAGATTAACTCTGTGTGTGTGTGTGTGTGTGTGTGTGTGTGTGTGTGTGTGTGTGTATTTGTACATGTGTGCATGTGTGACATGACATCCATGTGGAGGTTAGAGGACAACTAGTGGAGTTCTTTCTCTTGGACTTGGGATCAAATATAAATCTTTATAGACTGAACAGCAAGCAGATTTTCACAGTATGTCACCTCAATGGCCCTTAAATAAATTTTTAAGGTAAATTTTACACATAATTTAATATTTCATAACTTGAAATGGCTCTGTCTAGGTGTCAGGAAGCAGAATCTCTGAATTCTTTTGCTTGGCCTACAATGCAACCCATACACTAAACATTATTCCTATTTTACAGATGAGGAAAAGTGAGGACTAAAAGTAAAGAAAGTATGTCCAAAACAATGGAACTAAAATGTACAGAGCACTCAGGGCTACCAGAGACCAAAGCTACATGGTAAGCATCACTGTGAAATATTGGTTAAGACATCAGTCAGTAAACTGTGAGTCAAAGCACCCGCCCTTGTATGCAAAATGGTGGTTACAACTTGGACTTACTTCATTTATTTTTATTTACTATTTCTGCATCTTGTCTACTAAACTAGCCTAGATTCTCCTTGAAATAACAGACTTCTACTTTTTCTTTGGTTTTGGTTTTTAGTTTTTGATTTTTGATTTTTGATTTTTAAAATCAACTTCAAAAGATCCAGTGTCAATAATTCAAAAATTGTTCTGGTTAGTTTGTTTGTCTCTGTTTTGTTCTGTTTTTGTTATTGTTACTGCTTCCTTTGTTTCTGGTTTAAGATATAGTCTTATTATGCAACCCATAATAACCTCTAATTAGAGGCAATCACCTGTTTCAGCCTCCCAACTAGTAGAATTTATAGGTGTGTACTACTACACTTGGCTCAGTAAATATTTACACACACACACACACATACACACACACACACACACACACACACACAGAGAGAGGCATGCACCAAATACACAAATGCATGTAACAAATACTTCAAAATATATTATAAATTAAGTAAGCTGTTTCTGTCACAATTAAGCAATTTTCTCCATGGCAAAACTACTGCCATAAACAGTGTTAAGATTTGTGCCTCGGTGCATTATGGTGGCACATGCCTTTAATACCAGGAGGCAGAGTGAATTTAATATGGCCTACAGGGTAAGTGAGTTCCAGGACAGGAAAACCCTGTCTCAAAAAAGAAAGGAAGGAAGGAAGGAAGGAAGGAAGGAAGGAAGGAAGGAAGGAAGGAATGAAGGAAGGAAAGGAAAGGAAAGGAAAGGAAAGAAAAGAAAAGAAAAGAAAAGAAAAAAAGAAAAGCTACCTTAAAAAAAGTAAAATGTAGCTCAAACTGGGTGTGGTGACCTATATCATTAATCCCAGCACTTAGGAGGGCAGAGTCAGGTGAATCTCTGAGTTTGAGCCAGCCAGGTTTGCAAAGCAAGTTTCAGGAGAGCCAAGGCTACATAGAGAAACCTTGTCTCAATTTCCCCACACCATTCCCCCATCAAAGAAAATTTGTGGCTCAAGGACCTTTACTGGAAGATAGGACAGAAAGACAGTAAGGGTCAGAGGTCAGGGAGGACTGGGACAAAATGTGTCTTCTGGTCTTGACAGCTCTGCTGGACTCATGAACTCACAACAGCTGCATATGTCCACACAAGACATGTACAATATCAAAACAGTCATAATTCTAGCATGGATGGAGAAAATGCTCAAAGCCTTCTTCATCCCTAGCCAAAGAGCTATGGGCAACTGATGGTTTCTAGGGGAGGGGCATCTAGAAGGTTGATCATGTTCCAGATGACCCTACATCCATGTGTGTAGCAGGACCGATAACTGGACTCAGTGTGTTATTTTTTTTAAGACATGAAGTTGGGAGGGTTATATGGGAGTTGATCCAGGAGAAGCTAGAAGTGGTGAATATATTTGAAATTCATTGTATCTATGCATGAAAGTCTCAAAGAATAACTACAAGTATTATGTATTTTTAAAGATGCATTTCTTTGGCAGAGAAACTCCAATGGCAAATGGCACTGTCCTTGATAGCTTGGATTCCCCAAGTCCTGTACCCATATCTTAACTGATTGCCATGCCCAGGAACGAAGGATATTCAGTCATCTGTACTCCTTGAAATGAAGATATCAACCCTAAAATCCCCAGAAAAACTAATCACCATAGATAAAGAACAATCTCCCCAATGAAACAAGCAGACCATGTGGAAAAATATAAAAAAAACATTATACTACTGTGTGCACTGAACTTTCAAAGAAAGCTTCAAGACATTCATTATAATAAGTCATTGAGTCTGACCTGCTCCATATGTAGACAGCTTACCTGATGTCCAGAGAGGAAGTGACTTCCCCATGGCCATACAACTTGATAGGGCCACAGATACACACTACAATATGATGAACCCCTCAGGTTTTATTGGATTTGAGGCAGTGATTGTCAGGGAAGATGAAAATGATCATAGGCTTTATAAGTCAACACTCTCAACTGCTTCATTGAATTCAGTTTCTGTAGATTGCTGCAAAAAGGGGACAGTCTAGAGGGAAATCAAATTGCTGGATGAAAAGGAAAGCCAGCATGTTCTCCAAGGACCATTCCCTTCAAAGAAAATTGAGTCTGACACTAAGATGGTTATAACAAAAAGGAAGTTGATAACAAGGACTAAGAAAATTGGAAAACTGAAATGTTCGGACACTGCTGATAGAAATGTAAAATGCTTTATTCTGCGTCCATATGAAGGCCCACAGGAGTGTTATTCAACTAGCCAAAGACTATAACAAGTCAAATGTCCACCAACTGAGGATTGGATAAACAAAATATGGCATATCCATATAAAGGAATATTATAAAGCTACAAAAAGCTATGAGGTGCTGACTATACTATACTATAACATGAACACACCTTGAAAACACTTAGCACAAAATGTGCTAAGTGAAAGAAGCCAGACATAAGAGACCATATAGTATATGATTTTGTTTATAGGACGTGTATAAAGTAGTCAGAAAGTAAACATGTGGTCTCCAGGGCATGAGGAAAAAAACAACAGAAAAGTATGTTTGTTTACTTTTATAATTTCATATGTATTTTCAATATATTATAAATATATACACCACCCTGCACCATCTTCTGTCTCCTTCCTATTCCAACAGACTCTACATGTCATGATCAGTCCCTCCTCTACTTTTCTGTCTTTCATTTTTATTTAGCCCACTGAGTTTGATTAGTGCTGCTTATATGGGCATGCATGATGTGTTATTACTGGAAGGAACACGGACAGTTTAGCAGTAGGTACACTGCTGAAGAAAGTGATAGCTTCTTCCCTGGTAACTATTCACTGTCAATAGCTCCTCATGACGGTGCGGGCTCATAAACACCTCTCCTATTTTTAACAGAATGTTGAGGTGGCCAATCTTGTGCAGGTCTTGTGAAGCATTCACCACTCACATGTGTTCATGATTGCAGTGACCATGTTATAACTGGAAGACACCACTCCTTAGCATTTCTCCTCAAATGTTCTGGAACTAGATAATGGTAATGGGTGCATATTTTTATAAAAATAGTTAAAAATAATTTCCTTTTGCATTATGTAGATGGCTAAATATAAGCTGAATGATAGCTGTTGAGAAGATGATAGATAATAGATAGATAGATAGATAGATAGATAGATAGATAGATAGATAGATAGATAGATAGATAGACAGAGAGACAGGCAGACAGATGATAGAAGATGAAATTGCAGTATTAAGAACTTACCAAGTACTAAGCCTTAGGTTGCCTGTTACAAGGACAGACACAAACAAAATAGCTATGGGCCCTGTCCTTGTGAGGCATATGGTCCTAGGAAGCTATATTTTTACTACCAAAACAGAGGAGGCAAAGAGTAATAGAAACAAAGAGCAAAGTGGTCTCCTTGATTGAAAGACAGTTACCAAAGCTTCCTTTAGAAACACACCAAAGATCTACTTCTGACCTTGTATAATAGCTACTGTTTTACCAAATCTTTAAGAGAGAAAGACAGCCCTTCACCAGAGCTGCGGTGAGAATGTGACACAGCTGTAGGACAGTGATGCTCAATAGGACCCACCAGGGTATCATGTATTGTGCCCTGTAGGGTGATCTGATCCTTCAGAGACACACTCTCTTCCAACCTCACCAGTACTATGGCTATCACTACCAGGGAATGCTGCAGGATATTTGATCACACAGTGAACCCCGAGATTGTGTTATTTACTGGAAAAACCTGTTTTTAGTTGTGGCCTTGCTCAGCCTTAGCACACACCTTAGATCCAAGCGCTTTCTGTTTGAATATTGTAAACAGGATTAAGAATAGTATAGACAGGAATAAATAAAGTCAGCTACGGTCAAGAGAAGGAGCAAGCAACCAGTTGACAGGAAGTGAACATGATACTATTAAGAAAAAACCTGGAGTGAAAGAAAGTAAGGAGGATGGATAGAGAAAGAGTCACAAAAAGTAGAAGGAAAGGACATCCCATTTAAAGGAAGTTTTTTTTTAAGACAACATGAGAGAGGGAGCTCCTTCTGGGACGTCAGCTAAGGAGGAAGGTCAGCTGGGTGTTTTCTCTGCTTCTCTGAACTGGCAGGCTTTCTCCCCAGCATGTCTCCTGAGCCGTCATTGGTAAAATTGAACTACTAAGATTCTGTTTTAAAAAAACCTAGGGAAGTTACTGTTACTCTGGAAGGAGTCTCAGCAAGGAAGGGAAAGCATACACTGTGGGGCAAAAGATTGTTCATACATATACGAACCAGCCACTGGACTTTAAATAAACCTAGCCAGCAATGGGGTAGGAAGAATATGAGGCAGACATAAGTAATGACTGTTTCAGAAAATAGCCAAGAGAACCCAATCAAGAATCTCTCTTACCCATGGGTTCAACCCATAGAATAGTCCTATTTGTACCAGAAACTTCCGTATGAATATAATGACAGCATAAAAATGGCAGCCTAAGTAGAGAATGTTTATCTAAATATTTGCTTCACAAAGCCCAAATCTGCAGGCTGCAACAAATAAGCATTGGCATATTCATATTCGAGCTTGCAATCTAGCTTTGCACGCAGGAGCAAATTCCCCTTTCTATCCACAGTGCCAAACTTTCATGAGGATGAGGGTGTAACATTGTGGAATCTTCTGGACATAGGAAATCTTCCATTTTGTGCATCACTTTGCACATATGTGGTGTATCTTTCAAGGGTTTTATTTACTTATCAAAATCGTGTCATGGTATTCTTAAAAGCCTAGTGAACAAAAGAAATGGTTGCACTTGTCCTTTGAATGTAGAGAGCCTACTCAAGTCAGTGCCTGTGAGTCTCTGTATGGTGGTTGGTAGTGAAGAAAGGAAGATGAAGGGTCAATTAGGAGACATGGAGTCACAAAAGAAGGGGTAAAATGTGATAAAATATTTTGTAGATAAATATATTCTTTTAAGACTTGAATTGACTTACTGTGTTTCAAAAGCTTATGATATAATGATGCTCTGTGAAAATACAATTAGGCACTTTGGGTTTTTGTTGATGACTTCCCATATGAAGTCTGTCTATGGGAGCTATTCAGTTCCTTGGTGACTTTATGGTTTATAGCTAGAGACTGGTGAGGATGGTATCAAAATAATGAGCATAACCAGCCCATCCCCAAATCCCTTACAGCTGACCCAGTGCAGCTGTCCAATTAAGAGGAATTAACTAACATCTACTGAACACTTACCATTTATTCAGCCTCGCCCCCAGCTAAGGACATTCCTGGGGATGTTCAAACTGACTCACAGTTCCCGGTCTTAAAGAACTGGCTATCTATCTGGAAACATGGTATGAGTGCGTGATTAAAACCGAGTGCAAGGCAGGCTTACTCTTGTTAAGTAAAAACTGAAATCTTTTCTCGGCTTTGCAGCTTGGGAAACTGAATTGAGCGCTGTCAAGAGTGAATTCGTCACTCAGAAGAGAAAGAAAGAAACCCAAGAATAACCACGGTAGCTTTCCCATCTGTAACTCTCATTTTCTCTGCCTCGCTGCTGACTCATAGCTCTCCTGATCCACACCCCTTCCTTGGGTATCCATGTTAGTTTTTTTAACACTGTAACATAACAATTTTAAAGGGGAAAGATTTGTTTGGGTTCCAGTTTCAGTCCTTGGTCACTTGGCTTTGTTGTTTCTGGGCTAGGGTGAAGGAGAACATCATGGCGTGAAACATCTGGTAGGGAAAGCGATGCATCTCCCACAGGCAGGGAGCAGAGAAAGCAAGAGAAAGGGTGTGAGGAACATGGATAGCACCTTCAAGCCATGCCACAGAGACCTGCCTGCTCCAACCAGGATCTCCTTCTAATGCCTACCATCAGGCAATAATGTGATCAAATTATAACTTCATTAACAGTATAATTTAAAGGATCCAATCACCTCTTAATGATTAACATCTTGGGACTAAGGCTTCAACACGTGAGTTTTTTTTTTTTTTTCTTTTGGAAGGGGAGAGGTATTCACTTCATATCCATGTCATAACAGTGCTAACTGCTTTCAGCAGAGCTGAAGTATGGAGGATGCGGCACATGGAGTTTGGGGCTAAGCAGCCTGGTTGGAAATAGAATTATTTAAAAGATTCAATATTATGACAAGGCAACCCAGTAGAAGCAAAGGGGTCCAAGGAGCGGACAAAACAGTCAGAGGTCCTCCAGCTTTCACTGTTAAGAGTCCCCCAAGAACTCAAAGCTGCATAACCACAACGCTTATGCAGAGAACCTAGCTGAGAGCCACAGTGTCTCCATGATTACCACTTCAGTCTCTGGAAACCACTATGAGCACTGCTTAGTAGATTCTGTGGGCCATATTCTCCTGGTGTCCTCAACCTCTCCGGCTCCTATAATTCTTCCTCCCTCTCTTCAGAGGGGTTCCCTGAGCTCTGCCTAACTTTTGCCTGTGGAACTTTGCATCTGTTCTCATCAGTTACTGGATGAAGCCTCTCTGATGATTGGGCTAGGCACCCATCTAAGAGCATAGCAGAATATTATTAGGAATCATTTCATTGACTTTTCTTTTTCTTTTGTTTTTAATCCAGGTGTGTTTAGTTCTATTCTTGGTCTCTGGACTATATAGCATCTGATTCCTAGTCATCCAGGCAGTGTCAAGAGTTGGCTCCCTCTTGTGGTTCTCAAGTTGGATCAGTCGCTGGTTGGACACAAATTCTGTACCACCATTACCACACATTTAGTAGGCAGGACAAATGGTAGGTTGAAGGTTTTGTGGCTGGGTTGATGTACCAGCCCAACCACTAGAAATCTTGCCTGGCTACAGAAGATGGCTGGTTCATGCTCCATGTTCACTATAGTGAGGAGTCTTCACTATGGTCATACTCACAGATTCCAGATAGTTACCACTGTACTGTTTCCATATTGCTCCCACCCAATGCCTCCCGATTCCAGTAGTCTCTCCCAGAGCACTCTGTCCCTCCCCCTCCCCCTCCCCTTCCCTCTCCTCCTCTCCTTCTCCCCCTTCCCCTACCTGCCTCTCTCTCCATCTCTCCCCTCCCCTGATTCTTCCAATTTCTATCTTCACTTACCCCATTTCACCCACAAAAATATATACTATTTCTCCTTTCCGTGTGTCCCCCCCTTGAGTCCTCCTTGTTACTTAACCTCTCTGGGTCTATGTTTGTAGCATGATTATCCTTTACTTAACAGATAATATCCACTTATAAGTGAGTACATATCATGCTTGTCTCTCTGAGTCCGGGTTACCTCATTCAGGATTTTTTTTTCTAGTGAAGATATCCCCTCTTAATAAAGGCTATGTGTGACAAATTCACAGCCAACATCATCTAAAACAGCAAACAACCTCAAGTATCCCCATTAAAACCATGAATGAGATATGGCAGCCCACTATTACACTTCTTTTTAATATGGCGCTTCAGGTACTGGCAATAAGAGAAGAGAAAAACGTAAAGATATAAATAGGAAAAGAAATCAAATTATCCCTACTTGTAGATGACATCGTATTACATATAAGAGATTCCCAAAATTCTGCCAGGGAATATCTAGAAATGAGCAACATGTTTTAGCAAAATGGCAGAACAGAAAAAGCAACCTACAAAATTCAGTAGCATTTCTGTATACCAATCACAAACATGCTGAAACAGAGAACATAGAAACATTCCTATTCACATTAGCCTCTAAAAAATATAAAACACATAGGAATAACCCTAATCAAAGAGGTGAAAGGCTTCTACAATGAAAACTTTAAACCTATGAAGAAAGTGATTGAAGAAAACACTAGAAAATGGGAAGACCTCCCAATGCTCCTAGATTGGTAGAAATAATATTGTGAAAATGACCATTCTCTCAGAAATAGTTTATAATGTTTTATTTTTCAATGTAATATCAACTAAAATCCCCATGACATTCATCACAGAAATAGAAAAGAAATCCTAAAATTCAAATGAAATCACAAAATAGGTCGGAGAGCAAATCTGAACAAAAAGAAGGATTCTGGAGGGCTCACCATTTCAGATTTCTAGATATATTGTGGTCCCCTAGTAATAAAAATAGGATGATCCTGACACAAAAATAGACATTTATATCAACAAGACAGAAGGCCCAAATGTGAGAACAAGTATAGAAATCCGATCCTGAAACAACAGTATCTTCAACAAATGGTGCTGGAGAAATGGGATGTCCACACGTAGAATAATGAAATTAGACCCATAACTATCACCCTGCACAAACGTCTACCCACACAACCTCAAGGTGAAGCCTGAAACACTGAATCTACTAGAGGAAAATAAAGGCAATACCCGAAAGGAAATATGTGTAGAAAAAACCTTTCTGAATAGGACCCTATCTGCTCAGGAATTAAAAGCCAACAACTGACAAGTAGGATCATAAAACTAAAAATCTTCTGCAACAGCTAAAGAAGCAATCAACTGAGTCAAGGGGAAACCAGCAGAATGGGAGAGATTCTTTGCCAGCTATGCCTCTGATAGAGGATTAGTATCCAAAATAAAGCTCAAAAAAACAAAGAATCAAGGAAACAAATAACACAATTTAAAAAATGGGTTACAAATACGAACAGAGAGTACTCGAAAGAAGTTAAAATGGCTAGAAATATCTTGAAAGGTGTCTAACATCCTTAGTGATTAGAAGTATGGAAACTAAACAGCTTTGAGATTTCTTCTTACCCTAGTCAGAATGGCGAAGACCAAGAAAACAACCAACAACAAGTGCTGGCTAGGAAACAGGAAAAGGAGACCCCATTCACTGTTGGTAGGATTGCAAACTTGTAAAGCCGTTTTTGAGATCAATGTGGATAATTCTCAGAAAGTTAAAATACATATCTTCCATATGACCCAACTTTACCACTCCCTAGCAGATGCCCATAGGACATCTTATATCCACAGATACTTTCTCAATCACACATATTACTGTTCTATTCTCAATAGCTAAGACATAGAAACAGCCTAAATGTCCTCCACCTGATGAATGTGTATTAGAAGCATGGCACATAGATACAACAGAGCGCTATTGAGCTGTAAAGGGAAGGCCTGGGTGATTCTGGTGGCCTCTGCTGGCTGGACGAAGGACGGAGCCTGAGCCTGGAGCAGAACAATACTTTAGAGTAGTAACTCGATGTGCTGATCCAACTCTTTCTTGAGGAGGCTACAAGAAAACCAAGATCATCAAAGACACATTAAGAAGGAGAGAGCAGCAAGGTTCCCAAAGTTCCATACGAGCCTCACACAGTTGTCCCAAGCAGTGAGTCCTGGAGCGTGAGTTGCATCAACCCAGACAAAGGGACCCTGTCTGAGACACACTGCTTCACGAGCACCTTTACCATCACGCACAACAATTCTCACCTTTCGGCCTCAGCCTCGCAGATGAAGCAGATGGCTGAACACTAGGATAGAACGGTTACCTTTTCTTGTTTCGTTTTTCTACAATTTCGATTACCTGAGACTTCTCTGAATAGGTTGCTTATATCCCCGGGGATATAAAACAAAGGCAGAGATTATTCATGTGGTCGATAAATCTGGCAAAAAATAAATAAATAAAGCAGAGATGTCTTATGCTCCTGGACTTTATATACTACCCCAGGAGATGCTCAATAAATAAGTGTATAAAAATGTGTCGTGTTAGAGTTAGGGAAGGAGATATGGAATACGCCTAAGAACAGGGAATGGAATATTTTCTTAGCATGGAGATTTTAGCTGAAATTACTGTTTGAGGATTTTAATGTGAAAACTAAGAAATATAGTCATAATGATAATCGCTGTTTGGGGTGTTTTTTTAATGCACCCTCAAAGACTTGTGGAGGGTAATGGAAGTCTCACACTCCCCAAAAGAATAGTTTCCAAATCCCTAAGGAAGCACATTTATTCTCCCCTGTAATTAATAGTAATTTGATGGGGATTTTTTGAAAGCAATGAGTAGGAATATCTTTGATCTATTCAGTCAGAGGAACCTAAAACAAAATGAGCGCCCACTTTACTGCCTGAAACCCACCCATTTTATCCTGTGTTGCTATTGAAACTTGGGCTTTTTGTTTGACTTAGCCCTCCTGAATTATTCCTCCAAACACATAAAAATTTAACCAGTGCTTTATTTTGTGTCACGCTACCACGTAAAATTTGTATGATTTTTCAACTACCATCTTGCATCTTGCGGGAAATAACCCAGCTCTCCCCGAGAATATTTAGACTCTTGAGGTTTCTCTGACTCTGGCTCCAATTTCCAGCTTCCACTGAAGTTCCTCCTCTTGCATTCTGTGTGTTCGGACTGCGCTTTTATTCTTTTATTGATGGCTTCATCATTACCACACTCCCAATCCCTTAATATAAACACACACTTCGTCCCACTCATATAAAACATCCTTTAGGGATAAACATTTTACTGACAAAGATGATATATAGCTAGAGACTTTTTTTTTTTTTTTTTTTTTTTTAGCAGATGGTCTAAAAGTTAGAGATTAGCCTTCTTTGGCTATTACCAAGTTCTTTAAAATTAAAAACCCCGGTTTTGGGGTTGGGGATTTAGCTCAGTGGTAGAGCGCTTGCCTAGCAAGCGCAAGGCCCTGGGTTTGGTCCCCAGCTCCGAAAAAAAGAACCAAAAACAAAAAAAAACAAAAAAACAAAAAAAAAAAAAAAAAAAAAACCAGTTTTTTATAAATTGATCACCTATCCCCTACTTTCCATTTCCACCCCATTGTTCTACCTTGTCCTCAACTATTTGCTCTCTTCATTAATTTTGTGCATTTCTTTGAGAAAATACCTCTCTCTCTCTCTCTCTCTCTCTCTCTCTCTCTCTCTCTCTCTTTCTCTCTCTTCTCCTTCCCAAATATTCCCAAATGACTTATCTTTACCACCAAACAGTCTGTCAAACTATTTTTCTCCAAGCAAATATAATTTCTCCCCTTGGTTGAAAAAAAATTAGCAATATATTTTAATTTCTATTTCCTACCTAAAGAAACTGGAAAAAAAAACACCTAAGCTGTTTTGAATGAAATTTTGGGAGCATCTTAATATAAACCTCTCATTTTACTGCTCAAGTGGAAAGGCATTGTGGGCCTCCCATCACCGTCAGCACTACCACTATGATGGTGTTTTAATAGGAGACAGTCATTTTATTCATGTATCGTGTTTCTCTGGCTAACTAGAAACTGGAATGGCAATGCGTTTCTTTAAATTGCATTTGGCTTAGCTTAAAACGAGGGCAAATTCAAAGCTAGGTCTGTGTGCTCAGAGGCGTCTTCTGTGGGAAAGTAGTCCAGGATAGCCACAATGGCTGCTGGTCTCCACTCTCAGGAAGTCCTGTGGCGCAGTGTGAAATTGAAAATGAGGAGTATCTTCAACCGGTCTGCATTGTATGTAAACACTTGGCATCATTAGCGGGCAGAGCTGCAGTATGAAACAAGCTAGGGAAATGTCATTCCCATATGGATTTGGATTTCACTGTCTCTGAGAATTAGACTCACCCTTGACATGCGCACAAGTATGTGCTTGTGTGTTTGTAGGTAGTGCCAGTGGTTAGCCACATGGACTGGAGAAGAATTAGAACTGTCTGCAGCTCATACTGCTGGAAAACTCTTAAAGGAACTAAGCTTAAATGCCCGCTCCACCTGCACTGTGGAGAAAGGTCTAGAGCAGCAAAGGTCATAAATCCTGTGCTAGGAAAATCTGCACGACATCAAGTCAGACTTATCAGCTCTGACTTAAAAAAAAAACAAGTTTGTAAAAAGCATAATCAGAACATGTACCAAGTTGAAGGATGCTATTATATATTAGAGAATAAACCTGAGCAGAGGAGAACGGTAAAGGAGAAATTGTTATGGGCCCACAGCAAACCGTGGTCTTAAGGTGGCTTGGTTTCCCTCACTATCCAAAGAGAGAGAGCTGCAGGGCCACTTCTGCAGTGTAGTGTGGGGAACAATGGACGGATTTGCAAAATGAAGTGAGTTCTGCCCCTTGATCTTCCTCCTCTGGATTTTGAGAGGGTGGAGCCCACTGTTAACAGACTAAGGAGAAATTCAGGCTGTGAAAATAAGTGGATCTGAGCAGTGGCCCCTGTGGAGCAGAGGAAGTGACTCAGTATGAGGTAGAACCTGAGAAGGGACCATTTCCAGAAGGTGACCTTGGAGGCACAATAATCCGATAATGCTATCACTCCTTGTAGCACAAGACCTGCTCGCTGATGGGTGTGGTCAGCTAAAGCAGCTAGCATCCGGTAGAAGACTCCAATGTCCATTAGCATTTCCTATGCCTCAACAATGTCAATGGGAGCTAAAGGACTCTGTACTATAATGAGCAACATTAAAGAAAAAAGGCTTATTTTATGTCTATGGGTGTTTTGCCTTCATGTATACCTGTTTATCATATGTGTGGCCAGTGACTGTGGAAGTCGGAGAGTCTCCTGGACTGAAGTTACAGAAACTTGTAAGAATCCATGCAGGCACTGAGAACCAAACCCAGGTCCTCTGAAAGAGAAACCAGTGTTCTGAACTGCCGAGTCAACCCTCCAGGCCCAAGACTTCCTTCTTTAACACATATCTCTGGGCTCCTTCAATGCAGGGCATGGGAATAAGAGTAATTTGGGGAGCTGCCATTCTGAAGATGAATTCTTCAGAAGGTTTTGGGAGTCCATGTTGGTTATAACTTTCAATAATATTAATATTTTACAGTAGTCAAGTGATTTCCAACTAAGAAGACTAACATTTACAAGGTGCATTGTCCTAACAAGATCTGGATCTGGAGAGAGGAAAAATGATAGCTTTTTGGACTGGAGACTTACTTGAGAAAATAGCTCTACCTAGTGGCATCTGTTGCTCTTTTCTTGATGAGACACAGAAGCACGCATCTAGCATATAATCGACATGTATGTTTCCTTTGGGCTCTGATGGAAGTAACCTAGCTGGCAATTTGGTTTTCAACAGTGAGCTCATGCCTTCCACAATGAGAGCTTACTTCAGAATTCTCTGGAAAGACACAACCTTAAAGCCTTTACAGGAAGTGACATCTCTACTGTAGCACAGACAGATCACCTGGGAAGATGCCCATGGCACAGTATCGTTCATTAAACAAACCAAGAGCAGAGGTGCCCAGGGTTCCGCTGAGATGGTTAACTTCTGTGTCAAGGCCTTGGTACCTAGATATTTGAGCCAACATTGTTCTAGATATCGCTGGCAAAGTATTGTTTAAATAACATTAACATTGCAGGCTGAGTAAAGATAGCCATTCCCCAGAATGCAATACATCTCTCCCAACCAGCTGAAGCCCTTAGTAGGAAAAAATCCACTAATGTCTCTGAGAAGGAGGGGTTTGCCAACAGACTGCAGCCATACTCTAGTTCAATCACTGGAGACCTATAACGCTTTAGTACAGCTCTTATGTTGTGGTGACCCCAGCCATAAAATTATTTTTGTTGCTACTTCATAACTAATTTCCCTATAGTTGTGAGTCATAATGTAAATATCTCTGTTTTCTGCTGGCATTAGGTGATGCAACTCCTTTGAAATGTCAGTTGACCCTAAAGGGGGGCCGTGACCCACAGGTTGAGAACCACTGCTTTAGCTGTAATACTCTTTTGTCAGGAATTCAACCCGCAGGTGTACTTTTTACATGCAGCCCTTAGATTTGGCGGCTGCTGCGGTATCATCTGTATTAGACAACCCTGTAAGTCTCCCCTAACCTTTCCTCCCTTACCAACCTCTCTTCCCATCTACATCCAGCTCTTTTCCTCTTCCTTTCTTCCCCTCTTCTTCCTTTTCCTTTCTTCCCCTCTTCTTCACTCTCTCTCTCTCTCTCTCTCTCTCTCTCTCTCTCTCTCTCTCTCTCTCTCACACACACACACACACACACACATATGATCTCTTGGTTGTTTTTCTAGAGACTGTCGGCTAATACTGATAAGATGTTAAGAATGGGACTGGGGAGGGGCCTGTGAAGGGGGAGTTGGAGGAGAGGCTAGAGAGATGGCTTAATAGTTAAGACTGTCTAATGCTCTTGCTTCAGTTCCCAGCACACACCTCAGTCAGCTCACAACTAGTTGCCTCAACTCCAGCCGGTATCAGCACTCACATCGACAAGCCCCTATGCTGAAATATATAGAATTGTAAATAAAATAAATAAATGTTTGGAGAGGTATTTATATCCGCATTATGGTTATTCCTCTGAAACAATTGCAGATCTTTTATAAATCAAAAGAATGTGCTGGTGCATAGCTGCTGTGATTTTTTTTCAAAAATGCCTACTTGAAAGAGAACCCTTGGAATAAGAGAAATCTCCAGGCCACCCATGAGTCACACCATCATAGAGATTCCCCTGATCAAAACCAAATGTCATATTGCTGCTTGAGAAATGTCACATAATTAGACAGGGGCTGAGTAAGAGTCATCCACCTGCCACAGCATGAGGGAGGGGATGTGAGAGAGAATGAATGGGAGGACAAAGCTGGTGACACACAGTGACACAGTGTAGCTGGTAGAGGGCTTGGCCCTGGAGGCACAGGAGGCCCCACAGCATTCATACCACACAATGGCAAGAAATGCTGTGAGCAGCTCATGCCATCAAAGTCGAGCTACTGCCAATAAATCACAGGAACACCACAGCATCCCGAAGAGCAAAAGAGAACCCTGGTGCCTTCCCACTCTTTCCCCACATGAGGACACCCATGGCTCAGCTTCAAGGCTAGCCACATGAAAAGGGGCTATCCACCTACTGGTCATTGATCTTTCTACTAACTCGTTTAGACTGATATGTTTTACTGATTCAGACGAAATTATAATTTGCTTTTTTGTAAGACTCCTTATGAAAAGATTATAATTTATCGCGTATTTTCCTTAAAGTAATAATCTCTAAATTGTTTGATGAATGCCTCCCTATAATTGTCATTTAAATAATGCATCGTAATGCACAGAATAACTGGGGTAAAATGGAGTTTAACAAATATGTCTTTCAATTATTAACATGCTTGGGCTACAGATATAACTTGGTGATAGAGCACTTGCTTAGCATGGCATGAACCTGGAATTAATTTCCTGTGCAGTTAAAAAAGAGGTAACTGGTGGCTGCCGGGAGAAGGAGAGAATTTTCTTCAAGAATGCTATGCCTGGCAGGTTCCTATGCTTCAGTGAGTGATCTACACACATGCACATACTGGCATCAGTAAATGGAGTCAGTATTTTTTTTAAAAAAAGAAAAGCACACAAAATTGGGAGAAAATAGTGGTGGATAAGAAAGTGGAAGAAGCAGGGGGGTAGGAGTCAATGGAGAACTTGAGCAGAACACATTGTATACATGTATGAAGTTCTCAAGCAATAAAAACAAACAAAAACAAATCAAAAGCTCAAAGAAGCACATAGCCCAACCGTGACTCTTATAAATTACGGTCTTATAGCACTTGCCGATATGTCACAAGTATTATAAAACAAACCTAAGAGAAGAAAAGACCCACGTTCTTACCATCTTCAGCAATAGGGTCTTACCATCTAATTTTGGAGGACAATAAAGAGCCTCTGATGTTCTGGAACCTTACAAAAGCCTCCACGCCAGCAATTCATAAGAAATAATTCTCAAAAGACAATGAGATTTTTCATTTAAAATTGTATGGTTTTTAGTAGCGGCACAAACCTCCATTAAAACTACTTTTCTTAAAATCATTATAATTTACATCAGCTTATAAAGTAGTGAGTTTCTATATGGTTATTTTTCCCATCCATTCAAAGTTCATAACTAACCCTAACCCATACCTGTCCTCGGTGAAGAGTTGACTACTGATATTTTTTTACTACATGAACACATAGACAAATAGCCTTCTGGGTATTTCTGTTAATACACATAAGCTGATGCTGTTCTCTGATTTGGACAGAGAAGGCCATTTTCAAAATGGCTGACAGTGGATGCAGAGACTCACAATTGGTCAAATTGCTGAGGGTAAATGATCATGAGTCCTCAGCCCTATACAGGGCATCTATCGCACCCTGTGCGAGGCCCAGGAAATATCATAAAACAGGAAATAGAAAGACTGTGAGAGCCAGAGGGTGGGGAGAAGTGTTGTGAACCGTCTTTGGGACGTGACGCCGCTGTGACAGGCACGATGCACTGTGTAATAGCTACCTGCACACCTGAAGTCAAACAATACAGGAAAGTGGAAGGGGCAATGGTTGAGAAGTGTACAGGGATCCTCAAGCCTGGAAGGAGCATAAGGGAGGAGCAGGAGATGAGGGTGACCAACATATTTATAGACACGTGCCAAGACTATAGTAAACAAATGAGAGGATCTCACATTTTCTGCTTTATTCTAGTAGGTTGTCCCACGCGGGTCCCACTTGACAACAATGCACCAGGAAAAACTCTTCAGCTCCTGGATGCCTGGGTACCTGTCTAACATTAATCTACTGAAAACACTAAAGCAATCGCCTCACTTCAGCTGGTTAAGCGCAAATCAGTCCAGTGAGGCCAAACCTGCCAACACAAGAAGATGTTGGAGAAATGTCTGTGGAATAGGGACATCATAAAACTCTTGGACCTTCCTCCCCTGTGTGTCTGTGAGGAAAGTGGTTTTTCAAAAACCCTAAGGAAGCCACTTCAGCGTTTTCCCTGAGCATAGCTTTGTGTTCCTCCATTCAGTACACCCATCTTAGATGCTTTTATAAGAGCACATTGTATTCTAGTCCCGTGACGTAAGTTTGTTTCTCCTCTTTCCCCTGCAAAACAGATTTAAACCTCCAAGGGCAGGTAGGGTCTCCTCTGCCTCTCCTTCTTCTCCACACTGTGGGTGATTCTTAGAGTCATGTTTACCTAATTCTTCAGAGGCTAATAAGTCACTACCTCACTCTGGTCCAGGAAAGCAGGATAAGTTTCGTGGTGTCAAACAAATTGTGGTGGCCTTTATTCATAATGCATTCGCTTCAAATGCCAGCTTGCTGCAAATATATCCCAGGGACCTGCCAAACAATGGAATGCATAAGGGTTCATGCCACTATGTCCCGCAAAGTTTCCTGACCACATCAGTGAACCTCTGTGAGGTAGAACAAGGACAGTCAACTCTGAATGCAAGCAGGCCAGCGGTTTAAGGAAGGGCAAGCATGACTTCAGTACTTGTCAGCTAGGACATAGAAATGCACTCGGCCATCACTGCACAGATGAAAGGCTTGGGGTTCTATGAATACTCCGTGTGGAGCTGTGAAAATCTGCAGAAGTCATCAGTCCACAGATTTTAGAAAACTAAGCAATCAGGACTGGAGTCTGATCGCGGCATGGCTAGCCATTGTTCTACTATAGTGATGAGCTGTTTACCATAAAAGATGCAGCGCGTGGAAGAGAGCCTTATCCTGAAGAGGACCGTGACACCAGTTTGCTGCAGCAACAGCATAGCAGCTTGGAGCTGGGATGCTTATTCCCAGCCCTTTTGGATCATAGATGAGGAAGGTGAGGGGACAGAATGACTTTCCATAAATACACCACCAGCTAGTTAAAGAGTCACAATTAGAGTCAGAGCCACAGAGAAGAGGCAGCACCAAGAAGTAATTTAGTTTGCACTCATTCCTTATGTTTGTGAAGGAGCTTGGTTTGAAATAACTGGGAGGGTAGAGGGATGAGAATAGTTGATTTTCTGAGTCATTTCAAGAGCTAAATTTTATTTCTTGATTGCAAAAGTATTACACTTCTGTGACCTGAAACCACCATAGATCTACATTCTTTTTTTTTTTTTTTTAATTAACTTGAGTATTTCTTATATACATTTTAGTGTTATTCCTTTCCGGTTTCCGGCAAACATCCCCCCTCCCCCTTCCTTATGGGTGTTCCCCTCCCACCCCTCCCCCATTGCCGCCCTCCCCCCCAACAGTCTAGTTCACTGGGGTTCAGTCTTAGCAGGACCCAGGGCTTCCCTTCCACTGGTGCTCTTACTAGGATATTCATTGCTACCTATGAGGTCAGAGTCCAGGGTCAGTCCATGTATAGTCTTTGGGTAGTGGCTTAGTCCCTGGAAGCTCTGGTTGGTTGGCATTGCTGTACATATGGGGTCTCGAGCTCCTCCAAGCTCTTCCAGTTCTTTCTCTGGTTTCCTGCTGGCATACGCCTCTGTATTTGCTGTATTCTGGCTGTGTCTCTCAGTTCTTAATCGGCCTATTCCTTGCTCTCAACAGCTGCCCTTATTTCAAATATTTTTTCACTAGCCAAATACAAACAGATTTCTATGACACCTTTATAAACAAATACACAAATAGGTATTTTTGTTCCAAAATGAGCATGTATTAGTCATATCGTTCTATCATTTGCTTTCCTCAGTGACATATTTCTCTCAGAGAAATATGTTCGTTTGCATGGATGTGCTTTGTGTTTTGCTGGTTTTGTTGCTGCTATTTTTGTCCTGTCTTGTTTTAGTTTTATTACTTCTTTGAGAATTTATGATGACCTGTTTTGACCATATTCACCCTCCCCAGCTCTTCTCAAACCCACCTCCATTTCCTTTCCTGCCCAATTGCGTGTTCTTCCCTGATCCCATCAAGGGAATCTGTGCTGCCCAAATAGCCCTGAATGTGTGGTTCCACTGGAGCATGGGCTGCTTACCAAGGGCTACGTGTTTAGAGAAAGCTGGACTTTCCTTTTTTGCAAGTGGATGATATCTATAGTTTCTTGTCTAGGGATGCAGCTTCATGACAAACTCTTCCCTCTGTACGGAGGTTTGGTCCAGCTTAGGCTTGCAAAGACGTTATGCACACTTTCATAACAGCTGTGAGTTCAGCTGTGCTGCAGTTTTCAGAAGACGCCATTCCCTTGCCGTCATCTGCGACCCCGACTCCATGATGATCCCTGAGCCACTGTCATACTCCATGGTGCATATACATGTATAGATACTCATTATTTCTTCTATGGAGGCAAACATAGGCCTATTCTAATTACTCTTCCCTACAAAGAATACTATCTTCAGCCTACGACTCTTGATTGGTATGGTATCCTTTAGATCAGATTCATAAAGTGGGCTTGATGCGCCACAGGATGTTAATAAGACACCACAGTCTGCAGGGAAATCTTTCTCACATATACATTTTTTCAGGAATTACTTTTGGAAGATGCTGAACTGCACCCATAGTGGAAATATTTTTTTGAGGCTTCTTTTAAGATCCCTGAGTTATAGGGTGAATTTTTTCCCATTTATCTTGAAACCCAATATAATGAATGACAAATGAGCACATGTCAATGAATATTCATGGTCTCCAGTACAAGTGCTGGGAAATGACTTTAATTTTCAAACCCTGACCTTGTTATGACCCTTAAAATTAAAATATTATACAGTGATGTAAAACAGTGTTATATCACAGCTATAAAGATAAATAGAAGGTACCATATTTGGTGACACAAACTGTCCCTGTTTTTAATCTCCTTTCCTCCTAGTCTTCCTCTTCCTCCTTCTACCCTCCTCACTGTCCTCTTCCTCTTTCTCCTTTGATATTTACTGGGCATTATATGCCAAGTGGAGCATATACCCCAACACACTAGAGTTATAGGCCTAATCCTATTTGTATTCAAACACTTCACAGAAACTTTGATACTATTCAATCAGCACTTTGTAGAAATTAAAGAAAAAGTATGAGAAAGAAAACTAACATTTATCAGAAGGTTCATGTGTAGACACTCTCTGTGGTCATTGTTCCTGCCCATGAGGGACTCTCCCAGAAAGGACTTTCCACAATCTGTCCTAAATGAAAATTGCTCAGGAAACTTATATAGCCAGAAAGAGGTAGAGGAAGAGTCCGAACCCAAATCTTCTGAGGTATGTCTGGAACCCATGTGTGCCTTGTTCACACAAACTGCCTTTGGGATTGTCCAGCCATATTACACAAATGAGAGAATAGTCTCAAATTATCTCCAGGACTTTCTTAAGACAATAAAGCTAGCAATGGTGCCAACCTTTGCTTCAACATCTAGTCTAGTTAAATCATTGGATTTACTAAGAATTTGTAACTACTATTTAATACGGTGGTCAATATGAGAGTGTCTTTCTAGTCCTTGGACCATTTTAGAATAACCATATTTTGTATCCACTTCAAAGGACTGATGTCTAAATGGATGTTATCTTGATTTCGTTTCCTGTCATTATGATAAAATACCTTGACAAACCAACTTGACTTCTGGTTCCAGGTTACATCATTGTGACAAGTCAAGATGCAGGAACCTGAAGCACTTAGTCATGTTCACAGTCAAGAGCAGAGAGAGAATAAATGCAAACATGATTGGACTTGGCTCATTTTCTCCTTCTTTTCCCCCTATAACCTAGGATCCATACCCAGGTGCTGCCCACTTTTAAGCTTGGTCTTCATGTATCAGCTACAATCAAGACAATCTCCCACAGACATGCCCACAGACCAACCTGATCTAGAAAATGTCTCATGGAGACTGCTTCAAAGTAACTATAGATTGGGTCAAGTTGACATTGAAGACTAACCATCCTAGATGTACACAAATATCCAGTCTAGCTCCCTTTTTCTCAAAACCTTCCTTTCCACGCATGAGTACAAATCAGAATTGTATTTTTGCAACCTTCTTTCCATTCTTGAGGCAGAATTAGAAATCTGGGAATGTCTACCACCAGTCTTAACTGAACACACAGCTGTAGAAACAGAAGAAACCAAACTATGCTCTAGCTGGCATTGCCCTGATGCCATGTGATCTGGCAGAGTGATTTTACAGCGTGTGTAGAAACAGGACACTCAATTACAGCAAGGAGAAAAGTCCTATAGATTCCTCTTGGGCAGCTATCGTAGTCCCCGCTGTCGCTAAAAAATACAGAAGAAGGAATAAAGGATATAGTCACTGCTTCTAGAACTTTCTGAATAGGGTTTCTAAATAAAATTCCATGTTTCATAAGAACTCTTTTACAAACCACTAAATAAAAATAATCACAGCTAAGATTTCCTAGTTTGGTTTTTATCTTCGGTTTCCTGCTATATTTGAATAAGCAATTTCTTTGTTAGGTAGATGTCTTGTGCAATTTCTCTTATTAATAGGAATTTATGAACTATCAGAAGGCTTCCCTTTTATTTTAACTGTTCATCATAATGCACAAAACCAAGTGAGTTTAAATGGAATTTACTATACACACATACAGTGTAAACCATACGCTGTATACCCTCCCACTCCCCTCTAGATAAAGGCACCAACTTAACATGCCCTGCTGTATTTCCCAGGAAGTTGGTGATACTAACTAAAACAGTATTACTGTCAGAACAATATTACAAATAATACCCAAGAAGGCTGAGGAAAGTGGGTACATTTTAGTTGTCTTTTGAAATTATTCTTTACACACGTTCTCTACAAGTCTGCTATATTACAAAATCAGTCCCAAATTTTCAACAAAGCCAGCTGAGTATGTACAAAAACAACAACCAAAAAAACAAAACAAAACAAAAAACCCAACAACAACAACAAAAACAAACAAACAAACAAACAAAACCCTATATGTGGGCTTAGGTAAGTCAAATCAAGTATCTAATAACTCTTTTTATTAGGATTTTAACAGAATTATCCAAAGAACTCTGATACCAGAGACTCTATTTCTCATTGTCTCTCTTCCTCTATGGAGCAAGCAGAAAGATATTCATGAATGACAGACTGGGGCCACATTTCAATGGATACAAACAACAGCAATATCAATATCACATGGTGGGGGAAAGCATGGTCATCTTCCACCCTTGCAAAGCCTGTTAGAAATGGTTGCATTTTAATGAATTCAAGATAACATAGAAGATTGGGGGAGGGGTTTCATGGCTTCTGAAGGTTTTCTAGAATGGCTACCTGGGTGGCATAAAGCTAGCTGATCCTGCCCCCTGCAGACCCACCGTAGCAGGAGGCATAAAGTTTCAATCCCATTCATCCCAAACTCCTAAATTCCAGGCAGCTTCGACTGCCATTGGTGCTTAAGAGTTCACAGAGCCGTTTTTAGTTCCTCATTCAAATATTCATAAGAAGCAAGGACTGCAGTTTGCTCTCTGGTAACAACTTCATTTTCAGCTCACACTCAGCATGTCCTTGAAGACGGCCTCTGTCCACACAAATTGGATTTTATCCGTCACATGGCCTTTCAAGGATAATGGAGTTTCCCTAGGAGTAGGCACAAGAAACATGTTCTATCTTTTATCTTTGCCTGGCTGGATGATGGAAATAATTTCAGAAGACAGTTATGGATTATCAAAGGGACATCGGACCTACAGTAAGCACTGCTTTGTGCTCCCCCGGCCAGACAGATCCTTTAATTATTTACCTTACGAGACTGCGTACACCCCAGGAAATCCTAAAATAGAAACATATTAGTACAAATATTTACTCGGCAACATTGTTCCTGAATATAACAATGAAAACATTCTTGATGTGCCCTTGCAAGAAACCCAGGGACCGTGCCATCCCCTGGCACGGGAGAACATGTCCATCATTAGGATCTCTCCATTGTTTGATTGAAGTTGTGGGTAAGCAAATGCCTTAGATAGAAATGTTTACAACTTAGTTAAAGGTTAATATTGGACCCATGAATCGCTCCCAGTAACACTACAAATAAGAAACAGTCTAATGCATGAAGTGCCTTAAGTAATGGTGTATACTACATCTTCTGAGATGGAAAAAGGAAATCTAGGGAGAAATTTAACTAAAACAACTTTTTGCTTTGATGAATTATCTGGGCTATAACGTATATGATATCTAAAGAATGGGGCCATTTTTTCTCTCTCACATATTATTTGTACTAAACAACACTGTGCCTGTTTGATCATTGAATTTGCAAGTCCTTTCTGTTAGCTTTCTGAAGGCATTGTGTGTTCTTGAACCAGCCATGCAGAACCATTCTGTGATACTCCTCTAGACTGGGAGGGAAATACAGCCCTGTCTGAGGCATAGCAGAAGGAATTTCGATCTGGCAGCCACTGCCGATAAAAACCGCGAAGAGACCATTAATCTCATTTGTTTTCATTGTGGCAACACCCGTTATCACAACTTCAGTTGAGGAAGTGCCAACATCTATACCAGCAGTTACATATTAGCGGAATTAATTCTAAAAAATGAGGCTCCTGGTACTAGAAACTCTACATTACTGCTGAGGTCTTGCTGGGTTGAGATGAAGAAAATGCACACTATAAATAGTTGATAGAATAAACAATTCTTTGTATAACACCTTTCAGGAGTTATAATGTAATGTTAATTCTTACAGGAAGCAGCACACTTTTATGGATTAAGTGGCGGTTTTATCAGATGGATTCCTCCAAACCCTCACCAAACCCCAATGTGGTTTTTCATCTTTACAAGAAGAAAGTCTAAAATATGTAAATGTACAGCCATGCCTGTTACTTTCTAAGGATGCCATGACTGGATACATTCACCGTGATGGGGAGCGTGCACGTTGGCAATGGTCTGTAGCTAAACAGAGACAGTGGAGATGAAGCTTCATTAAATCAGAGGCAGAGCAGAGCATCTGATGACTACATAGGCAGTCCAACCAGCAAATATCAGTTTTCTGAGGAACCTGAGAGATTCAAATCAATATTTTAGAAGTGGCTTCTTCACCAAATGCCAATATTAATTTCAAACAGTAGACTGAATTGAATCATGATGATTTAGTAGCATTTTATTGTTTTAAGAATAAATGTACTATGGCTGTACCAAATTCATACTACCAAAGATAATTCTTTGCCCTATATTAGCCACAAACATCCTCAAGGAGACTCAGAAAACTCATCAGTCTAAGGGTATGAAATTACTTTCAGAGATAAGGCCTCAATACAAAACTTGTTCAATGAATGAGAGATAATGACATACTTAATTACTGTGGTCACTTATGGAGGACTTGGTGCCAAGCACTTGACAAATGTTGTCCTACTTAATGGTCACGTGGATGCAGCAATGAAAAGATATCTCCATTTTATAAAGGACTGTGAGGTTCAGAGATAATATGTGACATGGCCAAGGTCATTTTCTTCTCAAGTGGTAAAATAGAAATGCAATCCTAGCCTACCTAAGCACCTCTTACTTATTCTTTTCATTATTCAATACCCCTTCATTGTGATTGAATTAATAGCTAATGTGTAATGTTCTGACCCCTTATACTTGTGGAGACGATGACTTAAAGAATATGGTACCGATCAAAGAGAACCTCTATAGAAGGATGAACCATCTGATCTTATAAAACCTTTCTAGGTTTATTTCTTTTTGTGTATGAATGTTCTGCCTACATGTATATATGCCGACTATGTGTATGCACCTAGGACCTGCAGAGGTCAGAAGAGGACACTCATTCCCCTGGAACTAGAGTTACGAATGATTGTGAGCCACTATGTGACTGATGAAACCCAAACCTGAACCCTCTACAAGAGGAGCCTTGGCTCTTAACAGCTGAGTCAGCTCTCCAGTCCCTACCCTCAACCAAGTGACTCAGCAGACAGGCTGGGTATGACCTTACCTGCTGCAACCAAAGAGAACATCTAAGAATGAAAATAAGAAACCTAATGGGAAGAAAACATAAGCGTATAAAGGTTCTATTACTTGGTAACAGAAAGGAGTTGTATTTGGTTTATGACGGGGATGGAGGACCTTGTAAGCGTCAGAAAAAAAATGTG